>NC_063178.1:43339577-43387808 GCF_023159225.1 Perognathus longimembris pacificus
ATGGGGTTATAAGAAAGGATGCAGAAGGGTTTCCAAGCAGGAGTCATGAATATCCTACTTGGGTTACTGGAACTAGCACTCACTCAGGACTCTGATATTTGAGACCAGTACACTGTCTCTCATATTCCATCCCTCCTTTTCTTCCCATCTAGGGCTGCTGGATTGGTCCTCATTCTTGGGTGACATCTTTGCTCAGGTTCCATCATCTCTAGTGAGGGTCACCTGTAACAACACTGCTGGAGACCAAGTGCCCTAGGCCACCTACATTTCCTCAGAACCTGTGTTCCAGTTCTGCTGAACAGATTCTTTTCTTTTTTAGTCAGTCATGGGGCTTGAACTCAGGGCCTGGGAACTGTCCCTGAGCTCTTCTTCTCAAGGCTAGTGCTCCAATAAAGTTCCACTGTGGCCAAGGGTTGGTGACTCAGGCCTGTCATCCTAGCTACTCAGTAGAAGGCTGAGATCTGAGGATTGCTATTCAAAGCCAACGCTGGGCAGGAAATCCCAGGAGCCTCTTATCTCCAACGAACCACCAAAAAAAGCTGTAAGTAACACTGTGGCTCAAAGGAGAAGAGCACTGGCCTTGAGCAAAAACAAAACAACAACAACAACAAAAAGCTAAATAAAGCATTTTGAACGTCAAAGGATAATGCACAAGATATGAGGTGAGGCAGGGGGGAAAAATAACAAGGCCCAGAGAGATAAATTATATGTGTTTTCCTGCTAGGAGGAAGCCACATTTACCCGATAAGCTCCTTATGTGAACACATTAGGTTGTGTGCAGGCATATACAAATGTAGTTGTCAAGAATCATCTCAATATTGTGTAATTCCTTAGGAAAGGCCAAGTTCAATGAAATAAACAGCAGGTTCTCAGAAGGGATGGGATTAAGGAGAAATGAGTAGATAAATGAAAAGGAGAAGAGGGGGAGAAAATCCAATGTTCATCCTACAAAATGAAGAAGAGTGAGGGAAGCCGTTTGGGGAAGGTATGGGTGGGAATGTTGAAAGGGGGAACACAGATCAAGATATACTGTATTCATCAACTGCTTTGTTATATGGTAACTTCCTTGTAAAAGAAGTTGAAGATCATCTCAAAACATGCAGAACAATAAAGTGAACGAAGCAAGAGATACATTTGAAAAAATCACAAGGAGAGAAATGAATTTGAGTGGTTATATTCTAATCACTGAGGTGCAATGAATCTATGTTGGTGGCATGCACGGTGGCTGTCACAACCTCAGTTTCCCACTTCTGGTGAGTAAAGGATCTGTTTCACATAAGATGCCCACCTAGCTGTGAAGTTCTCTGCAGATCTGCATTGCTATTCTTGTTCCTCCAGAGAACGAGAGAGATTGTGCCATGCCACACCATGGGGCCTGGTGCAGGATAACTTATTGGGCCGCACTACAAATGTTGGAACACATTTGCCATCCGCACTCTTGAGTATCATCACTATTGGCCTCATGGGAGAAGTTTATTTCTTCAAATGTTAGCACAAGGTGAAAGACTGGCTGTAACTTTCCTGGGCTTTGCAGGATGTACTTCTGTGAACCCAGGGGCGAACACATTTCAAGGTCTGGCTGCAGGCAGAGAAAGAGAAAAAGGGCCAGCCAGAGCTACAGTCGCAGCAGGATGCTGTTCATTTCCACAGATCTGATCAGACAACCTATGCAGTACCTCATTTCCCCCTTCTGAGATCATTCTCTGTGTTAATTCCCTCTGCCACCTGCCCTTTTATTAACCTCAGAACCAACTTAAATTGCTGGTTGCTGGTGGCTCACTCCTGTCATCCTAGCTACTCGGACCCTGAGATCTGAGGATCATGGTTCAACGTCACCTTGGGCAAGAAAGTCTATGAGACACTTTTTTTCCCATGAACCACCAGAAAACGAAAAGTGGAGTTATCGCTCAAAGTGCTAGAGTGCTAATCTTCAGCAAAAAAATGCTCAGACACCTTGAGTTTGAGCTCTAGGACGAGCACAACAACAACAAAACCACACACACACACACACACACACACACACACACACACACGTGTCTTAATACATATACCTTCCCTATAGATAACATCTTCCCTGTGAATTCTCCCAATATACCCAACAAACTAACTGTGGCCCTCTCAGGCATCTGTCCAATGTTACATCTGTACTTCATACCTGCCCAGGCCCAGTTCAAGGCATAGTATCATCACAGAAAAGAGAAAAAGAAAGGACTGGGTGCTGGTGGCTCCTGTCTGTGATCATAGGTACACAGGAGGCTGAGATCTGAGAATCATGGCTTGAAGCCAACCTGAGCAAGGAAAAGTCCAGTCTATGAGAATCTTATCTCCAACAAGTGGTAGAGTGCCAGTCTTGAGCAAAAAAGCTCAGGGACAGCACCCAGGCCTGTTATTCAAACCCTAGGACTGGCACAAAAATAGAGAGAAAGAGATGTGGGAAGGAAGGAAGAAAGGAAGGAAGGAAGGAAGGAAGAAAGGAAGGAAGGAAGGAAGGAAGGAAGGAAGGAAGGAAGGAAGGAAGGAAGGAAAACAATCTGAATGGCTCATTTAGTAAGCAGATAGCTACTGTCAGTTAATAGTTTGGAGAGAAATCTTGCTAAATAACATAGTATGCACTTTCTCTCTACTCTAAGCCTATCACTACCAATATGAGGCCTACACTCTCAGGCTCAGTTAATTTTTTGTTTGTTAGTTTTTGGTAGTTGTAGGACTTAAAATCAGGGCCTGGGCCGCTGTCCCTGAGCTCTTTTGCTCAATGCTAGTACTCTACCACTTTGAGCCACAGCTCCACTTCTGGGTTTTGAGTAGTTAATTGGAGAGAAAATTCTCACAGGGACTTTCCTGCCAGGGCTGGCTTTGAACAGGGATCCTCAGATTGCATCCTCCTGAGAAGCTAGGATTACAGACATGAGCCCCAGGTGCCAGTTCAGGTTAATATTCATTTTTATCTGAGAATTATTCACCAAACTACAGAACCCTGTCCCAGAAATGTCTAATGAGTGACACAAATGGACTAGGTAGCAGAAGTGGCAGGCTCAGAGATGAGAGATGGGTGCCCCAGGTCTGGGCATAGAATGCTATGGTACCCACTTCTCCCAGATCTACCTGTGGGAAGAGATAGCCTGGACCTTCCCATTCATAGGAAGGGTATAATAATAATAATAAACAAGGAGCTAATTGATCCATAATATGAGAAATAGTAGAAATAAATTACTCATGCAATTGGTATATAAATCATTTCCGTGATGAATAAAGATACCAAGACAGGTAATTTATTTTAAATATGAGACTCTTCTGAAAACCTGCTCTCGGTGGTTTTGTTTAAAGTGCTCTCTTCAGTCGGGGCACTGGTAGTTTCATGTCCAGTATCCTAGCTACTCAGTAGGCTGTGATCTGAGGATTGTAGTTCAAAGCCAGCTAGGGCCAAGGGATACTTTTCCCAGTTAATTACAGTAAAAAAAAATAAAGAAGAAGAAGTGGGAAGTTGGAGTCTGGCTTAAGTGATAGAGTCCCAGCCTTGAGCATAAAACGTTAAGCAAGAGTGTGTGGCTCTGAGTTCAAATCTCACCACCAGCACAAGAATTGGTGGGATGGGTAGAGTTGGGAGAGATGGGGTGGAGAATGATCTGATCAAGGGGGTAACATTGACCAAGATGTGTCATACTCATAAAGAGACATGTTGAATTGAAGCTCCTTTGTTCAACTACATAAAGATAATAATACGTGTGTGTATGTGTCTGTGTCTGTGTTTGTTAAGTGAATGAATGATTTTCAAAATGGTAAGACATTCCAAAATCTCCAAGAAGGTGATGGCTATCTTAGGCTAAGCCCAACATATCGATTCCACTGGGGGAATTGGAGCCCTGCCTGGTACAAAGGAAAGATGTGATGTTGAGGATCGATGATAAGATTGATAGGCAATGTCTGTTCTACATAACCAGAAGTACCTTCAGGAACAATGGCTTCCTTTTAGATATTCTTCATGTCTTCCCTATATGTTGTGGTACAGACTTTTCACTACTATTACACATATGCATGAACACACACACACACAAACACACACACGAGTACAACTCATGCAGTGGCCTCAGCTTTGGGACTCAAATTGAGATGACTGGCCCTTGTGAGAACCTGTTGCAGGCTGTTGGCCAAATAACCTAGCACCCTTAAGAATAGGAATTTTGGGGGTTGGGAGAAGCTTTAGAAATAATCTGATCGAAACAAATCACTTTGCAGGTGGAAAACCCCAAGACTTAGGAAATTAAGCATGGATTCTAAACATCAAACAGAGAAAGTGGTACAGATAGGAATTTTGTATCCTTTGCATTTACAAATGAAACACAAGCCAGGGTTTCTTAAGAAATGAAAGTAAAAGCTCAAAAGGAAGAAAATGAGCATTTGTGCCACCACCCCTGAGATCATGCTGGTACTTGGTGTGACCATGTCAGTCAAGTAACAGTTAACAGAACACTGGTGGCTCACGCCTGTAATCCCAGCTACTCAGGATGGAAGGATTGTGGTTTGAAAAGACCGGAAGTGAAGCTGTGGCTCAAGTGGTAGTATGCCAGCCTTGAGCAAAAGAAGCTTAGGGACAGTGCCCCGGACTTTCTTGGTGGGTTTTAAACACTGGTCCTCAGATCTCTGCCTCCTGAGTAGCTGGGATTACAGGTGTGAGTCACAGATACCTGACTTCCCCACCCTTCTTACAGGCAGCTTGGTTTGATCTCCTGTGTGCTACAAACCAGGGGATAACTGTTCTTGTTTTCCTCAATGCTCCTCAGAAACCAGACTTGTAATCCTCCTTCACATACAGTGAAATATTTCCTTGCAAATATTTTACACATTACCATCAGCTCTATATTTTCCTGTTCCCTTCCAAGACTTTTCTTTTCACATTGTCTTTTTGGATGTTACCATTTATTCTCTATGATTTGCATTTTAATGAGTTGCCTTAAAGACAAGGTATAAATAAATAAGTACAAGCATACAAATGTACACATACATACCTAAAATAGCTCTCTTATTTACCACCGTGGATCCCTCATGTCAGAGCCCTAAATCATTTGAGCAAATTTAGGTCATTGTATCTGGCAAATGCTGTGGCAAGGAGATTATCAGCAGCACCCACAGCACCTGTTAGAGTTCTTTGCCTATTCATGGTGTGCCAGGCCCTAACACAACCCTCCTTCACCTTCACAATGGCCCCCAGAGTTAGGTGCTGTCACCGCCCTGTGTTACTGACCAGGTTTAAAGGGGTGACACAACTTTTCCCAAGATCAGATTGTATTCCCAGCTACTCAGGAGGTGGGGATCTGAGGATTAGTGTTCAAAGGCAGCCCAGGCAGAAAAGTCTGTGAGACTCTTATCTCCAATGAAACACCAGAAAACCAGAGGTGGTGCTGTGGCTCAAGTGGTAGAGTGTTAGCCTTGAGCAGAAAAGCTCAGAGACAGTAACCAGGCCCTGAGTTCAAGCCCCACAACTGACAAAATGACAACAAAGATCACATCTGTAGAAAGCAGCAGAGACACAAATGCAAGATAGTTGAGTGCTGAAGTCGAAGTTCTATGATGCCTTGTGGCACATGGTATTGCTTTATTAATAAGAAAGTCAAAACCCCTGGAGATAAAAATATCACCAGGTAATTATTTACCGTTCTTGAGTAAACTCCAGTTTCACAGTGGGTGGTTTGCAGTGCCCCGGAAGAGAAAAAGAAAATACACCATAGAGGATTCCACAGTACAAACATGAAGACATGCACAGCAGGTGTGAACCATGGAGAACAGAATTGCCATGAGTTGAGATTGCAAGCTAACAACTCAGCCAGGAGCAGGTAGCCTGTCACTGGAATCACATAGGTCTAGACATTAGGAGAGAAAAGAGAAAACTCAGAGGACTTGGAATCTTCCATCCCCCCATTGCTACACCAATGAGATGAATGAGCTTTGTTGTGGGCAGGAAGTCCCATGGGCTCATCTGTGAAATGGGGCAAGTATAAATGCCCTCGCCCTGATCAAATTAGATAATTCACTTAGAAAGCTTTGTAGCCTATAAAAGAGATTACTATGAAAATCCTAGGGCCAGACATCCTCCTTCTATACAGTGTAGGTGTCCTATTGCAGCAGGGGGCGCTGTGCTGTGTGCTGACTTGGACGGTCCATCCTCACAACTGGCCATAAAACAGGTAGAAAGATCAATCATGCTGATGAATGGCTGGTGACTCCATGAGGTCTTGAAAGAATGCTGTTTTTAGGTATTGGAATTGAACTCTATCTTTAACATAGATTAGGTGAGACTAGTCTCTTCTTGGATGTCATTTTCCTAATCAGAGGTGAAAGTTACATATTACCTGTCCTGGGGCTTTGAACTCAGGGCCTGGGTGCTGTCTCTGAGCTTTCTCATTCAAGATTGGGGATCTACCAACTGAGTCACAGCTCCACTTCTGGTATTCTGGTGGTTGGTTGGAGATAAGAGTCTCAAGGTCTTTCCTGCCTAGGCGGGCTTTGAACCACAATCCCCAGATCTCAGGATCTGAGCTAGGAATCCTCAGCTATTACAAGTGTGAGCCACTGCATTGCCCAGCTTTACTGAGTTCTGAGGTGTCTTTTAAACAAACTGGAAGGGACTTTCGCCATCTCTGAGAGCAGAAAATTATACATCAAGGGAGAGCTAGGTGGAGCTACCCAAGTTTGCCAAGGGGGTGATGCCCCAAGTGCCTTCTTTTATTTAGAAGCTCCTCATATTCCACATAAATGTTTCATAATTGCCTCATGAATTATTCAGCTGCAACTTAATAGCCTTAAATTTTATGGGATTGTAGGGCTTTTTTTTAAATATGGGAGAAAAATATTGCAAACCTGAGATATCCAGCTGTGAAGTGATAATGCTGACATTGTTCATTTATTTTCACCATGCAATGGAATCTGGAATATTAATAAAAGAGCAAATTTAAAAAAAGAAGAGGAAGGGAAAATATCCTGATGTTGCTCTTTTGAAAATATTTCATCTCAAACTAGTGTTTTCAATATTTTTTTTTCCTATCACTAAGAATCTGAGCTGGCTTTTTGGTAGAGGCTACCACTTTCTTACCTCCCAGGATTAATTCTCTTTTTATTACATATCCACTGATGAGTTACACAGAGAATTCGTTTTGGAATGAATGGCTTCTGTAGTGTCTAAGGAGTATTATAATGTCATGAAAGAGCAGCAATTGAAAACTGAAATCTGACTCAAGGTTATAATTGATGCACCTACTTAGCAATCCAAGTAAGTGTTCTCTGCCTTGGATTCCTTATTATGAATGAGGCAGTATGAGCAAGAACAAGACATACCTGGTTCCACTGTTATGCACACACATTGAATCTTCTGACTGGATTTGCCTACCCTTCCTCTCTCTACACTCCAGATCCTCCCCTCCCACAGTTCTTTATCAGTGGTTGTTTGGGTGACAGATGGACGATGTTGACATGAACACTGGCCTTCCTGTTTAGTTCTTACCATCATCTCCATTCTTATTCCTACTTGGAAGGTGGCTAAGGAGGCTTGGCTAAGGTCTCTCCTATGACATGCATAGATACCATGACAGAGCAAGGTCATACCATTGCCCCCGATGAAGCTGGGTGCTGGGTGCTGGTGGCTCACACCTGCCATCTTAGCTACCCAGGAGGCTCAGGTCTGAGCATTATAGTTCAGTCCTCCCAGAAAGGAAAGTCCGTGAGACTCTTGTCTCCAATGAACCACCAGAAAAGTGGAACTGTGTCTCCAAGTGGTAGAGGGCTAGCCTTAAGCAAAAGAGCTCGCTCAGTGACAGATCCCAGACCCCAAGTTCAAGCCCCAGGAATGACAAAAGGAAAATGAAGCTAGTCTTCCCAACTAACACCCCTGAGATGGATTTCTGAGACCCAAAGCCTATTCAATAAGAAATGCATTCACCCCCACTTTCTCTCTTCACTAGTCCACCCCTCTTCCCTTAGCCACACCTCTTCTCCTGCACGTACTCTTTCCTGGTACTTATTTTGTTGGGCTTTGACTTCATCTTTCTAATGAGTTATATTTTTTGAGCTTTCCATAGAGTATATTGTAATTCATTTGTAACTGTTTGCTTACGACCCCTTGTGTTTACTTATAGATTTATAGGCACATGCTACCACAAACAAAGGAAACCATGCAAACTTTGTGTAGTTAAGAATTCATTGCATATACTACAAATTGAAGGGGGGGAAAATGAAAAGGGGTAAGTTGAAGTGGGGGGAGGTTTGGAAATATTCGGGAGACGACACAGATCAAGATTCACTGTGTACACAAACTGCCTTATTAGGTGGCCAAAAAACAAAAATCTAATACGTATCCTACAAAATTAAGTAAAGGGAGGTAAGGGGTGGGGTGGAAGGGGTGGTGGGAAGGTTGCAAAGAGTGACATGGATTGAAGTTCATGGTATTGATAAACTGCTTTGTGGAATTTCAAAGCCTTTGGGCAACTACTTAAATATAAGTTTTAAAAAGAAGGAAAGAGAAGAAAATGGTTTTAACCTTGTTGTAAGCATCCTGAAGCTGTCTGTGGCTCTCCCCTGCCCCCTAGTGACCAGTGTCTCGAAATGCAGGGAGCTTTGATTTTTTTCAGCCCTGTCAATGTAACTAGCAATATTGAGTCCTCCCAACCCCCAAAAGAAAAAGAAAAAAAATGGAAGAGTCTCCAGCTCTGACAAGGAAGACACTAATTCGCATATTACAGGGTCAGGCTGTCACAAAGGCCTATGATATTTGTAAATTAAATACCGCCCTGCTGCTAGCCCAGCTCCATTCCATGGCCTCCCATGGATTCCCCCAAACTATTTCTGCTGTCTCCAAGATATGCGCCTCTGAGAATTCCTCAAAGAACTTTAGTGATCCATTCCAAAATGTGTACAGACGCTTCTTTTCATCCAGAAGTTGCAATGCCTATATGTACTTCACGTCAGGAGTCCAGAGAAAGATGATAGCTCAAGAAAATAGATTGTGGTGTTTTGTGTTTTGTTTTAAAACAGAATAGCAGACATGGTGGAATGAAACCATTTTCCAACAAAAAGGAAATCGTTTCATCGTGTTAGGATAGTTCTGTCTAAAAGAATGATTCAAATACATAAAATAATGAAGTGCTTAATCACATGAGAAAAATATCCCAGTCAGTCAGTGAACAGAAAAAAAGCAAGTTGCCTAACATTTCATATATTACAGTGTATAGAAGTGTATAGAAGTGTGTGATAGTAGAAGGATTGGTATTATTTATTGCTCTGAGTGATCACATTACACATATTTGTTTGTTTTGTGCTGTTGCTGGGGCTTGACCTCAGGGCTTGGGTGTTGTCACTTAGCTTCTACACTTAAGGCTGGTGCTCTACCACTTAAGCCACAGCTTTACTTATGGCTTTTTTGCTGCTTGACTGGCAAGAAGAGTCTCACAGGCTTTCCTGCCTTGGCTGGTTTCAACCATGATCTTCAGATCTCAGCTTCCTGAGTAGTTAGGATGACAGGTGTGAGCCACCATGGGCACCCAGCTTATTTTCACTTTCAAGCTTGTGTGTGTGTGTGTGCGTGTGTGTTTCTTCTGTCTTTCCAGTGTTTCCACACTGGTTACATAGTCCAATGGAATGTCGATGCATATTATTAAGGATCATCTATCTCTGATACTAGTTAGTTTCTTAGATCTCTAGGCTGTGTCCAAGTCTGCCTGAGTTTCTGAGCAACTTTAGCAGTGGGTATTGGAAGTCTATAGAAAGGGAAGGAGACCGGAGGCCTCAAGCCATGGCTCCTGTGACAGACCACTCTGGACATATTCACTGGACTTTTTCTGAGCGAGAATGGCCTGCCACATGCATGAATGGTGTATGGTCTGCCCTGTCCCGGGGGCTCGCATTCTCTGCATCCCTGAGCATGGTAGCTTGGGTCTCTACATGGAGGCAGTGACGTCCTTACTGCTGAGATCACTAGACACAGGATGGGTTCACCAAGATCAAATTACACCATGTCTGTGGATGAATTGTCCATGAAAATTAATTCTATCTTGTGTTTCAGGGCAAATAAAAAAAGATCATCTGAGTTGAGAGGATGCAAATGGAATCATCATTTCAGTTTACAGGGATACACACCTAACTTCAGGTTAGCTTTCAGTCCATGGATGCTGGGGCCCTCCTTGTCCCAGCCTGAGGCTGTGGATCATGGGCCAATCAAGTCATCTGACTTCACCTCCTTTGAGGTTAGGTTGTCCCCAGAGGCTCGTGGCCTGTATTATGTGCCATGAATGAGCACCCTAGAGGGAGCACAGTTTCCACTCTACCAAACTAGGAAACCACCAGGCTTAGGAACTATGGAGAGGGGTGGACCACCCATCTTTAGGGATCCCACCCCTCCTCCTTATGGAGAATCCATTTCACTGCTGTTTTCTGGTGGGTCATTGGAGATAAGAGTCTCACAGACTTTCCTACTCAGGCTGGGTTTGAACCTCAGTCCTTAGAGTTCGGACTCATGAGTAGCTAGGATCATAGAAATGAGCCAGCAGTGATGCTGTCTCTGAGGGTACTTTGTTTTGTCTTGTTTTGTGTTGTTCAAGGCTAGTGCTCTATCACTTCAGCCACAGCTCTACTTCCAGTTTCTTAGTGACTCCTTGGAGAGAAGAGTCTCACAGACATTCCTGCCTAGGCTCACTTCAAAGTCCAGCTATGTGGTGTAAAGAGTATATCACAAAATAATAATCAGTGAGAGCTGGGAATATGGCCTATTGGCAAGAGTGCTCTCCTCATACACATGAAGCCTTGGGTTCGATTCCTCAGCACCACATATATATAAAATGGCCAGAAGTGGTGCTGTGGCTCAAGTGGAAGAGTGCTAGCCTTGAGCAAAAAGAAGCCAGGGACAGTGCTCAGGCCCTGAGTTCAAGGCCGAGGACTGCCCCCCCCAAAAAAAATCAGTGAACCTGGTAGACAGGTTCCTGGGTCATACAAGCAGCACTTGAGGAAGAAGAATCGATGCAGTAGTATAGAAATGATAAAGATTCTGGGCCCAAAGTTTTGGTGTGATGGGACAAGGAGGCCTGAGTATACCCAGATCATGGGGAGACATGGCTGTCTTGAATACATATTCCTGCCTTCAGTTAGTAATGAAATCCTGAGACACGGATGATAGAACTGTAGTCAACTATCTTATTTAGTAGATATAAATAATAATAACTTTTAAATGACTGACAAATCTTCTAATGTGGAAATTTTGCATTTGGTGCCACCCAGAAGAGTAACTGACAACCGGATGCTAGTGGCTCACTCCTGTAATCCTAGCTGAGACATGAGGTTCATGGTTCAAAGCCAGCCAAGGCAGGAAAGACCAGGAGATTCATATCTCCCGTTACCTACCAGGAAACCAAGAGGGAAGCTATGGTTCAAGGTTGTGGAGCACTAGACTTGAGTGAAAGATCTCAGAGACAGTGCCCAGGCCCTAAGTTCAAGACCCATCCATGACCAACCCCACCCCCTCCCCCCAAAAAAGTATTAAAGATGTATCTTCATGATTAATAGTGTTTCTGTTTACAACTTATTCAGGAAATTTATAAGTGAGACTCTAACCTTAGAGTAATAGGTTAACTTGTTTAAAACTCACATCTAGTGCATTATAGTGTCCATGTTCTTCATTTTACAGACATCGAATCTGGGCCTCAGAGAGATGTGGGAACCTGCCCAAGGGCACCAGTGTCCCAGCCAGGATTTGAACGCAGGCATCGGGGCCTAGAGTGTCCGTCTGACCCCGGATCTGTACATGAAGGATGCTTTCAGATTGGCGCCCAGGTGGCCATTGTGTAGGAAAAACTCTGCCTCGGTCCTAGGAGGGAAGACTCCAACAGTGGAAAAAGTCCCAGAACCATTCCTCCATGCTGGATCTCCTGGACTTCTTCTTCTTCTTCTTCTTCTTCTTCTTCTTCTTCTTCTTCTTCTTCTTCTTCTTCTTCTTCTTCTCCTTCTTCTTCTCCTTCTCCTTCTCCTTCTCCTTCTCCTTCTCCTTCTCCTCCTCCTCCTCCTCCTCCTCCTCCTTCCTCCTCCTCCTCCTCCTCCTCCTCCTCCTCCTCCTCCTCCTCTTCCTCCTCCTCCTCCTCCTCCTCCTCCTTCTCCTCCTCCTCCTCCTCCCCCTCCTCTTCCGTTTCTCTTCCTCTCTATCTCCATCTCTGTCTCTCTGACTTTGTCTCTGTCTCTCTCCCCTCCCTCTCTCCCTCCTTCCCTCCATCTCTCTCTTGCTAAGCTGAGACATTCAGCTCAATTATTAAAGGATTGATAGAACATCAGGCTGGATGTTAGATCATCTTCATTTAACAAAGGAAGGAAGGAAAAAAGAAATGGAATTACCCTAAGACAGTCTGTCTGTTGAGAAAATATCGAGCTAAGGATTTATCTGAGCCCTGTGGAGATGGTAGATATAAAAATATTGACTTACAAGTCATTCTTATCTATTCATGGCATGGCTTTTTAGCCTGCAGTTAATTCTTATTCTTGAAAAAACACGAAATGCTTTATTTTTCCAAATAGTTCTTTCTCATTTATTTTACTGATTTGGTCTATCATTCAAACTCCAGGACACACACACACACACACACACACACACACACACACACACGAGCGCGCTACAATGAACTAATTTCCATGTCAGCGATATGATATAGGCACAAACAATGATTGCTACCCTATCTGAAGGTTAAAGTACCCAAGGTTTCACATTATTTAGAAAATCTGTTTTCAAAGTATGTCACCTATGTGTGAGTTTCTAGAGTAGAGTATGGGGAAATATAGGCATGATCATGTTACATATGTGAAAATGGAGCCACGTCACTTGGGGGGAGGGGTAGGGTGGGAGAGATGGGGGGTGATGGAGGGGTGACACAGATTCAGATGCATCGCACTCATACAATATATTGAATTAACATGCCTTTGCACAACTAATTCATTATAATAACAATTTAATTATAAATTAAAAAGAGCAAGTCTGCATACCATAAAGTGATCTAAAAGGGGGAAGACTGGATGACTTGATGCTTGCTTGGCATATTGTTGATCATCTTCCCTTATTTGGCTGTACCAGGATTTGAACTCAGGGCTTTGCATTTGCTCAGCTGGAGCTCTCCCATTTGAGTCACACCTCTATCTTTGCTTTTTGCTGATTAACTGGAGATGGAGTCTCTCATTTTTACATGGGCTGACCTCAAACCTAGAGCCTCAGGTCTCAGCTTCCTGTGTAGCTGGGATTGTAGAAGTGAGTCATCAATGCCCAGCTAGGTTCTGTTATCTTAAACTTCTCCACAATGTTATAATAACGCATTTGAATATATTAAAAAATAAAGACATCTCCAGCCAACCAGACAAAGATGAAGAAAGTGAGCATCAGTTTTTTTAAGCCAGGCTCCTTTAAGATATGTAAAAACAGCTATATAGAGAAGATAAGTAGATCTGCCAGTTTCCTGTCCTGATATTAATGAATAGCATCCAAGAATCATTCTTCCACTCTACATTTGTTATAAAATGTTGATGAGGCTTTCAGGACATAATTAGTATGCTTCAGACTATTTTATCTGATCACTCTAGGTCAAAAAGAGGGCTCGTCAACTATTTAATAGTTTCCATGCATTGTCCCCAACTTCAAGTGATCTCTAATTATGATAGTGCTACTGAGAATTGATTCTCAAAACAAAGCACATGCATTATAGAAAGATGGCAAGATGCCAACTTATGACTAGCTAATGTCATGTTGATAAACTGACTTGAGGGTCTACAAAGCCCTGATTTAGAGTGTTTGTTAATTTCCATGGTATAAATATTTCTAGTGAGACTGATTGCAAGCTATCCTTCAACAAGCTTGCCAAGTTCCTGAATAATTTAATAGTAAGCTTTTTGCAAACCAATCTGAGACCATGAGCAAATGCACCACCACCAAATAGCTCCTAGCTATACATCCTTGTTTCATGACTCTTTCCTTACCGTGACATGCCTTTATTTGATTAAACCTCAACCATTAAGAAAGAACCTTTAGATCAAGCTCTGCTAGGCTCACAGCTGTCATCTTAGGTACTCAGGAGGTTGAGATTTGAGGCAGTTCAACGCCAGAACCAGCAGGAAAGGTTCTTATCTCCAATCAACTACTAAAACTATAAAACTAGAAATGGAGTTGTGGTTCAAGTGGTAGAGCATTAGCCTTGAGCCAAAGAAGATCAGGGAGAGGACCCTGGCCCTGAGTTCAAGCCCCAGCACCAGCACATAAAGGAAGGAGGAGGAGGAGGAAGATGAAAGAAGAAGAAGGAGGAGGAAGGAGGCAGAGAATGACAGAGGAGAAGAAAGAGAAATAAGAGGGAGGAGTAAGAGGAAGGAGGGGGAGCAAGGGAAGGAGGAGGAGGAGTCATCAATGAATGAATTGTAACTTTCTGATTCTTTCTTTTTTTTTTTTTTTTCAATACTGGGGCTGAACCTAGGACTTATCATTTGGGATGCAAGCACTCTACCACTTGAGCCACAACCCTGTCTCTTTCTTGTTTTTGTTCTTTTTCAGACAGGGGCTCATGTTTTTGCCCGGACTGGCCTCAGATCCCCATTCTATTTTGTTCAGCCTCCAGTGTAGCTGGGATCACAGGCATTAAGCCACCGCATCTGACTCATTTGTGATGAGATTCTATTTAATATTTCAGCCCAGGCTGGCAAAGAGCTATGATCTTTGGGATTACCTCTCTAATAGCTGTGATTACAGGCATAAGCCACTGTACCCAGCCTGACATACATTTTTAATACACCAAGAAAAGTGACTGAAACAAACCCAAATTTTAGCGACACCTTTTTCCCTGCACCTGCTGACATTGGTGGTTACTTTATTCCTGCCACTAATAATGAAACTGGCAAATTCTCCATTCAGGGTGCTTCCAAAACCACAGCAAAATTCACGATGGAAACTCATTCATGATAGTTCTCTTGTGCACTGTTGAGGCTTTTTAGCTTCCTCTGCAAACAAATCACAGACCTGGGCTCATCCACATCAACCACCTTATCACAGGAGATTTCTGGTTCATGAAAAGTGGGTGGTCATTAGCCATGGAATACCGTGACTATGAAAAACACAATATGTTCATAGATGATTATGTTGGAACCACAGACTGGAATTTATGAATGGGATGGCTCATTCAATTCAGCAGGGAATAATCCGAGACCAATGCCAGACTCCACATGTTTCAGCCCTGGTAAATGCCATTCTGGAACCTCAGACACAACAGGCATAACTTAGCCAACTTAGAAGAGCAGCTGAAGGTTAGAAACCCCTAATAGAATAATAATACTACTCTCTTTAGCTCTTAGTATGATTCCCTTTGGAGCTATTATTTGGCTCAGTGCAACAGAATCAAAATCCAGGTCACTCTCCATTTATTTATTGAACATTCCCATCAAGGCAGATACATTTGCAGATTTCCAGTCATGGACAATAAAAGTAAACACAAAACACTTCATTCCTTGGACAATGTACATTCTGGAAAAGCAAGAATCGAAGCCACAGACAGAAAGCAATGTAAAAAAAGAACATAAGAGAGATGCACAAATGGAGAAGTGAGATATGGCAGTGGTTTGAGTAAGCCAAGTGGGGACAATCCCATATTAATTTGAACATCAAAGTACATATATATGTATAGTTTATATATATATATATTTAGTTATATATAACTATATAAACACATAGAAATTAGAAGATATGTGGGTGCCAAGATGTGAAGATGGTAAAGGCCATGGGTCATATTTTCACATGAAAAGCCAGCCATCAGCTGGGTGTGGTGGTGTATGCTAGTAATCCCAACACTTGGGAGGCTGAAGCAGAAAGAAGTCTTTGGGGTTCATCTTCCATCGGGTTTACAGGCAAGCCCCTATCTAAAATGAAAGAAAATGAAGATCGAAGCAAAGAAATAAAGAAGAGAGATGAAGACAGAGAGGGACCAAGGGAGGAAGGAGGAAGGGAGGGAGGGAGTATTGGAAAGAGGGAGGGAGGAAGGAAGGAAGGAAGGAAGGAAGGAAGGAAGGAAGGAAGGAAGGAAGGAAGGAAGGGAGGGAGGGAGGGAGGGAGGGAGGGAGGGAGGGAGGGAGGAAGAAAGAAAAGGAAGAAATGAACAAGTAGTTCAGTTTAAACAGAGCACAGATTACTTGTGATTATTTCATAGAAGCTAAGTCTGGAAAAAATTTTACTAATATTTCATGTGTAAAGGACATTATATAAGTGATGAGGGAAAGCCCATCAAAGTCTTGGGTTTGAAGCCAGTAGCTGACACTTCCCATTGTTCCAAGACAGATGACCACATTTCTGTCCCTCTGTATGAGAGACGCCATTTAGAAATTCAAGTTGGAATGCAATTCAGGAAGTGACCTATACAGTGTGTGTGCTTGTGTGTGTGTAAGTGTGTGTGTGCGCACACACATGCACGCACGTGTGTGATCTTGACTCAGATCCTGTCCCTGGTGAGAAATGACTGACTTAACTGGAGGCTGGAGAAGAAAGAATTCAGAGCACTAAGATGAATTTCCAGTTTAGCCATGTTAGTGCAATAAGGATCCTGGTTCTAAGAAGTATCATCACCACCATTCCTGCGCCTTGATGTGCGACAGGGGCTTTTCACTGAGCTCTGAAAAGCCAAGAGGTGAGATGGCCTGTTTGTTAAAATGAGGATGCATCATGCTGTTTAGCCCGAGGATAGTTTTTCTACAGACAATATTCCCTGCTAATAATTCCTTGTTATGGTTGGCTTTGCTCACATCTGATTGTTCCCTTAGAGGGTTGGCTTTTGTTGGGTTTGGGCCCTCACTGCAAACATGTAGTGTTTTCCTTTCAAAGCTCTGTACCAGCAACTTCCTAGGATGCAGGGTCTTTGGTACAGGAGACTGCTAGCTATCTAATAAGAATCGCAATTGGACCTCTCAGAATGTGGCTTCTCTGCATCTCGTGAATGACTTCCCTTATTACATTCGAATAGCAGTTGATGGAAGAGATAGGAGATATGGATTGGGTCATTTTAAAATCATAAGGCCTAGAGCAGCCCCCCAGCCCCTTCCTCCTGTGGCTCGCTGTGTTTTCTGCTTGTAATAGCCCCAAGGTATGGACACCTCAACACAACCCATTCCTAGGAGTGGAAATTGCTCCATATTCAAGTATACTGCTTTGCCAGCCAGTGAGGTGGCCTTTGCAAACTTGTGATGGGGCCTGAAGTGTTAGAGTAGTGGAAAGATAGCTTAACAGAAACTCAAGAGTTTCTGCATTTTAGACCCAGATCTGAATTTGACTCTCCATAGTTGTTTAAAATAACATCAGTAACAACTAGCTGGGCATTGGTGGCTCATGCTTGTAATCCTAGCTACTCAGGAGCCTGGGCTCTGAGGATTGTGGTTCAAAGACAGCCAAAGCAGGAAAGCTCATGAGAAACTTTAGTGCCAATGAAACAGCAAAATGCTAGAAGTGGAGCTGTGGCTCAAGTGTACAGCACTAGCCTTGACCAAAAAAGCTAAGAGATGGCCTCTAGGCCCCGAGTTCAAAGCCCTAGGACAAGCACCAAAATAATAATGTTAATCATAACAATAATAATAATTAGAAATACACACATGAGTTCTAAGAACATTGCATCTACCTAACATCACACAAGGAGGTGAAGATTCCAGGCTGCCCCTTTCTCTAGTGTTGAGCCCTGGAGATATTTTTCACCTCCAAGAATCAATTAGGCCTCTTCAAGGTGGTACCTCTGGAACTTTCCTTCATGGGGCAGATCAGCATCAGTACAGAGGGCTCCGGGGGCAAGTAGTGGCAAATGGGTGATTGACAGGGGAAGCGGTGCACTACCTTTTTGGTCAGCACCACAAGGTGGCACTGTCAGTATGATGTCCCTGTGGGCAGGTGGCAATGGGGGATGATTCCAGATGCACCCCAGTTTGCAGGAGATGACATTCCAAAATGCTGCTAGGAAGCTATGAGACAGGAGGTTATAGATGAGGGGGTTGACAGCTGAGCTGAGGTAGAAGAACAAACCTGACACACAAAGAATCAATCAGACCCGCTGCTGAGAAATGGGGCAGCAGACATAGTGTAGAGGCCTGTGTATCACATGCAGGCCTGGACTTCCTGCCATGGATGCTTTTCAAAAAGAGCCCTGTCTCCAAGACTCTAAATGGAGGCTACAAAATGCTCTGCACAGATCTAACACCTGTGCACTCTGGGATCAAACACAGGAAGATTAAAGAGTCTTGGGGAAAAAATAAAATAAAATAAAAGTAGGTTGGCCTGGGATCTGAGATGAGAGGTTCTGTAACTTCCTTTGATCTCTGCTTGTTTAAATTAAAAAAAAAATGTTCTTGAAGCTTGAGCAATACATGTTTAAGTATCAAAGGAAAGAAGTGTTATTTTTTTACATTCTCCTTATGATTGGAATTTTATTTGAATGCCTACATATGTTTATTTAAATAAATTTATAATCCCTTCTCTGTCGATTACAAATTTCACCCCCCCAAAAGATTCCCTGAACTCTTTGCCCTTGCTGACCTTTTCCACCTTGATAATGCTTCCACTTTATTTGACTAATTGCATTTTATTATTTACTTTACCCATCAAATGCCTGGTGTCCTGTCAAAGCCCCATTTGTTACACACCCTCCTGTTATCACCATACCTTTTTCCTTCCTTCCTTCTTTGCTTCCTTCCTTCCTTTCTTCCTTTCTCTCTGCCTCCTTCCTTTTCTCTCTCCCTCCCTCCTTCCTTCCCTCCCTCCCTCCTATCCTCCCATCTCTCCCTTCTTTCTTTCCTTCCTACTTTTTCTTTCTTTCTTTCCTTTCTTTTTGCCAAGCCTGGGCCTGAACTCAGGGCCTGGAACTGCCCCTGAGCCTCTTTGTGCTTAAGGCTAGTGCTCTACCATTTGAGCCACAGCACCACTCCTGGCTTTTTCTGAGTAGTTTATTGGAGATGGATGTTCCTGTATGGGCTGGGCTTTGAACTATCATCCTCAGATTTCAGCCTTCTGAGTAGCTAGGATTACAGGCGTTAGCCACCAGTGGCCAGCGAGCAACTGAACTTTGACTGTGGTTCAGGATCATCAAGCCATTAAGCTAGGGCTAAACTCAATAACTAACACTACAATGAAATAGAAAAGTTTTGGTTAAAAGCAAAACAGGTCTCAATAAGAGACACTCCATGGCAGTTCCCATGATGACTCTGTCCTCATGTTTACAAGGACTGTGATGTCACAAAAGACTTTGTGCGTGGACATGACATCTGGCTACATATACTAATGGGCTGGAGATCATTGAGAAAGGGAGCGGAGAGTACTGCAGGTGTGATGTGCAGAGGCCATAGATACAAGAAAAGGATGCAGTACTTTCTATTGATAACATGGCCAGGTAAAGAGCCTGCTAATGAAAATTCTAATTAGTTTTGCTTTGGTCTTTTGGTGCCAGTCCTGGGTCTTGAACTCAGGGCCTGGGCACTGTCCCTTAGCCTTTTCTTTTCCACTCAAAGATAGCACTCTACCACTTGAGCCCCAGCCCCACTTTCAGCTCTTTTCAGTGGCTCGTTGGAGATAAGGGTCTTCCAGGGATGGCTTTGAACCATTGATCCTCAGATCTTGGCCTCCTGAGTCACTAGGCCTACAGATGTGAGCCACCAAGTGTGTAGAATATTACTCTGATGGTTTAAGAGGATTAGAGTTCATCTAGTTTGCCATGTGGGGCAGGGGAAGGAAGAGTGGTGTCTTCATAAGAAAATGCCATTTTTGAAGCCATAGTTGGCATCTTTTCTCTCACCATGATACAATTATGTTGAAGTAGTTGAACAAAGGGTTTTCAAGTCAATGTGTTATTTTGTGTACAAGGCATCTCAATTGCCATCACCTCCTTCATCATTCCCCCATTTCTCCCAACAACCCCCCCCCATCCCCTCGACTTCCCTGGTTCCATTTGAACTTAAGCACAGTGAACATTATGACTGTGTTTGCCCACACTCCCTCTCTTCATTTATCTCACCCCCAAACCTAAATTAAGGTGACCCCTTGCTACATCTGGAGAGGTAATCGACTAGTCAAAGTGTCCCCAGCATCATTCCTGATATATTTATGAAAATATTCTAGTTTTGTCCTGTGAACCATAGGATAATCCCTGGAAACAGTTTTGAGCTTTGGCTCTGTAAAAGAAATGGGTCCACACTGACATTATTTACATGTGATCTATGCACATGTTGGCTGAGTATAAAGGCAGGTGTGGAGGTTCATGGTTCTCACTGGGCATTTGTGTGTTATTGTCTTTTGATCAATGTTTATCTGAAGTCATTTCTCTGGAATTGTTTCTATGATTGTAAAATATTTAATGATAGTATTCTGTTACATTTATTATTAATGGAACCGTCTCTTTATTGTGGTGATGCTAGAATGTCATGGTAGTGACAACTTTCCATCTCTTCCATGCTTATTATTTCATTTGTTTTTTTTTTTTTTTTTTTGTGTGTGTGTGTGTGTGTGTGTGTGTGTCCATACTGGGACTTGAACTCAAGGCATCTCAACTCTTGCTTAGCATTTTCACTCTACAACGTGAGTCATACTTGCTTGGTTAACTGGAGCTAAGAGCTTCATGCACTTTGTAATCTTCAGACCATGATCCTCAGAGCTTAGCCTCCTGAGTAGCTAGGAATCCAGGAGTGAGCTACCAGCACCTATCTTGTCTGATTGGCTATTTGCCATCAGGCCATGGCTATCTAGTGCAGACTTGACTGCCAGATGTGGCTGAGGCATTTTGGACATGGAGGAAGTCAGTTTTTCCTTTGACTCATACCTGTCATCCTAGCTACTCAGGAGGCTGAGATCTGAGTGAGGATCACAGTTCAAGGCCAGCAGGAAAGTCCATAAGATACTTATCTCCAATTAGTCACAGAAAAAGCTGTAAGTGGTGCTGTGGCTCAAGTAGTAGAGCTTTAGCCTTGAGAAAAAGGAGCTTAGGGACAGTGCCCAGGCTCAGAGTCCAAGGCTCAGCACAGGAAAAAAGAAAAAGAATATTAATGGGGTACAAATCCATGTCCCTTGACTTAACAATGTCCCTACTCCTGGTTTCTTCCGTATTCCATGGCCCTTTGACAAAAAGCATCATCCAAATAGAATAAATACAGGCCACATTCAGCCCTGAGTTCCCTTCACAACAGAATATGAGTTTTTGGGGACATTCTATGTGCTAAATTAACACCATGCAGCTATTGGAAGAGAAACCAAAGGAGTCATGATGCCTTTACCATATTTCTGCTGTGGTTCTCTCACGTCAGTGGGTGACTTTTTGCAGAAAACGGCCTACTGAATAGCGATCTGGCTGATTTCTTTTGGCCAAATAACATACCTCTCTTTAGTCTTGGAGTGAAATAGGACCTCAAATTCCTTCGCCCCAGGGGAACAGATCTGGGTGAGGTGTTGTGATAGGGAGATGTGTATTCAGAATGAAGAAAGAGCTCACGTGGCCCACTTACCTGACAACACCTGGGTGACTGAAGGCCAACACTAGAGACTCAGTCCACTCCTCCACAAAGCTGAATAACAGCCTGTCAATGTGAAAGTGGGTCCAGCACACCGCGAACACCAGGAGCAGGATGACTGGAAGAGGGTAGGAAATGGGAGAGCAGAAGGCAGTATGGGCAAAAGAGGGCTGAGGAAGCACTCCCCATGTCTCCAGTTCCTTCTGGACGTTTCTTCCACTTCCTCAGTAAAGCTAGAATCATTGTAGGCACACTAAATTCCAGAGAGACTAATGTAGTATCTTCTAACAGAGACTAATGTAGTATCTTCTAACAGGTCTGGTTCTGTATATGATGTGTGTGTGTGTGTGTGTGTGGGTGTGTGTCTGTCTGTCTGTCTGTCTGTCCTGGGGCTTGAACTCAGAGCCTTATCTTTTGTGTTCATGGCTAGCACTCTACCATGTGAGCCACAGCTCCACTTCCAGCTTTTTGCTGGTTAATTAGAGAGAAGTCTTATAGACACTCCTTCCCTGGCTGGCTTCAAACTGACATCCTCAGATCTCAGCTTCCTAAGTCACTAGGATTATAGGTGTGAGTCTCCAAAACCTAACTTAGGTTTTCTGTATGACAACTTATCTAATGGTTTTCCTTAGAATCTTAAAAAATAAAAAGGAATCAGCACTATGATTCAAGTGGTAGAGCATCCACCCTGAGCAGAGACAGTGCCCAGGCCCAGAGTTCAAGCCCCAGGACAAACAAAAGAAAAATAAAATAATAATACTTTGAATTTCTCTCAAATTTCTAAGAACATAATAATAATACAGAGAACTATTATTGTCACTATTATTAGTATTATTATTAGTATTATTATTGGAAGTGAAATAGGCTACAAGTTAGACTGTAGAAGCCACACAAACTGATTGCATTAGTAAAGGGCTGTGTTGGAGGAATTGGTGTTGATTAAAGTCACAGATGAATAAGGAACTGTTAAATACAAGAGATTTTCTCATTATTGTTAGGATTGGATCTCACAGGCCTCATCAGCTCAGGATATGATGGGGAGGTGGGGAAATCTTTAGAAGATAGAAGAAGTAGGTTATGGGGGGATGCTCTTAATTAGAGATTGCTCCATGACCATGTCTTTCTGTCTCTCTCT
Source organism: Perognathus longimembris pacificus (assembly GCF_023159225.1). Lineage (NCBI taxonomy): Eukaryota > Metazoa > Chordata > Mammalia > Rodentia > Heteromyidae > Perognathus > Perognathus longimembris. Next base: position 43,362,217 of record NC_063178.1, read on the forward strand.
CTCTCTCTCTCTGTCTTTATCTCTGTGTCTCTTTATCTCTCTATCTCTGTTTCTGCCACTGTTTCTGTCTTTGTCTCTCCTCTCTGTCTCTACCTCTTTCTCTCTCTTTCTTTTTTTGGTCATGTGGCAATGCTAGTGCTCTACCACTTGGAGCCACAATGCCACTTTTGGCTTTTTGGGTGATTCACTGGGGATAAGAGTACCATGGACATTCCTACCTGGGCTGGTTTTGAACCATGATCCTCAGATCAGATATCAGCCTCCTGAATAGCTAGGATTACAAGTATGAGCCACCACCCCTTGCCTCCATATTCTACTTTCAAGGAACCAAATAACCTAAATATGTTAACTTTTTCAGAGGGGAATGGTGATGATGAGATTGTGGATAGAATTTACCCCAGATGGCTAAGAACAGTGCATTGCCACAACTGTATTGCTATAGGAAACAGACTTTAAAAGCCTGAGCAAGCTTGAGGAAGAAAGATGGATTGTGGGGTTAGGTTGCCTATCAGATCAGCCTTAGTACTTTGCCAGAAAGGACAACTTCTTTGTTCTCACAAGCAAGAAAAGAAGATTTCATAAAAGCAAAAGTCAGGGCCTTACACAGTGATCTTGGTGACTGGCTTGCGGGAGGGTCTGTGAATCTTTACAGTCGTTTCTTTGGCCTCCAGGGATTTGTCTTTCTTCAGCTGAAAGAAAAGTGGAAAGATCTGGAATTGTAACATGTGTCACTGTGACGCCATCTCAGGATGTGGGACTCAGACTGCCTAGGCTGGTTTTAAGCTGGGATCATCAGATCTTAGCCTCCTGAGTAGCAATGATTACAGAAGTGAGCTACCAGAGTGCTTGTATCTTTTTCTTCTTCTCCTCATCCTCTTTGTCCTCCTCATTCTTTTTGGAATAAGGAGGTGTTCAGACAGGTAAAGGAAGCTTTAATAATTCATAAATTATGATCAAATAACCAGAAATCGATGACAAGGATAGTTCATCTTCTGATATATGTGTTTTTCTAATTTCTCTTGCCAAATAGGACCCTAATTCTCTCTTAGGAATTGTTTACTCCTTCCCCTCATACTTGGTCATTATTTTGGCTGGAAATGACTCCTGTTCTAGCTCCCTCGAATGTTCTTAAGTAACCTGGCAAACCAGATCCTCCAATTGTTGGATAATGAGATTTCCAATATTGGACCAATGAGATTTCTTATATTTTCTTCTAGGTCTTGGGAATAGAAATCTTTTTTCCTGTTTATTGGGACTGCCAGAGGGAGCCCTCCTTCTCCCTAATGTGAGGTCTGGACTTACAAGAGCAACTCGTTTTCCATGGCGAGAAAAGAGCTTGAAGCCAGAGTGGGCTGCTAAGTAGAATTTATGGTTCAAACCAGCACCGAACCAGGAGCAGCAATGACACAGAAAACCATCCAGGCCTTGGACAGCATTTTGAATATTGCTGGAAATATTCTTACCAAGAGCCGCCTGTACATGTGGATTTACAATGGATACCCATGTTCTACCAGATTGTATTATGTTTCACCACTGGCCAAACCAATTGTCCTTCCTGATCAATTAAGATGACACACATAGTGTTGTGCTTAGACACAGTCTACTGTTCTATAAAAAAAGATCGATTCAAGCCAGGTGCCAGGGGTGGCTTACTCCTGTCATCCTAGCAAGTCAGGAGGCGAAGATCTGAGGATCACAGTTTGAAGTCTGCCCTGCCAGGAAAGTCCATGAGACTCTCATCTCCAATGAAGCACGAAGGGGACAAATTGGAGCTACGGTTCAAGTGCTGTAGCACGGGCCTTTCGTGCAAAAGCTAAGGGACAGTGTCCAGTCCCTGAGTTTAAGAAAAAGAAGGAAGTGGATGAAGAAGAGGGGGAAGAGGAGGAGAAGGAGGAGGAGGAGGAGGAGGAAGCACACCAGAATGTGATGGCCACAGAAAAAATTAATTCTAGCTGGATACTGGATACTGGCTCACACATATAATCATAGCAACTCAGGAGGCTGAGACCTGAGGACCCAGGTTCTAAGCTATCCTGGACAGTAAAGTCTGTGAGACTCTTATCACCGATATACCCCCCAAAAAGACAGAAGTGGAACTGCGGCTCAAATGGTAGAGTGCCAGCCTTAAGCAAAAAAGAATAGAGATAACACTCAGGCCCTAAGCTCAAGCCCTAGGACTGGCACACACACACACACACACACACACACACACACACACACACACACACACACTTGCCTCTAAAGATCAACAAGCACACACCCTGTCTTTACCAAATATAAAAACTCCTTGAAGTCAAATACCTGTCAGGACCACAAGGGTTCTGAGCACCCCCTGGCATAATTAGTGCATCTGATCATCTCTAGATTATTTGCTCACTAGCTCCACTCTGCTCTCTTAAGCTGAGAGATCCAAAGGCTTGTGAGGTCTGGGCTCCTGGAATCACTTAGAACCCCTAACAAGCAAGGGAATAGTGATGTACGAATGAAACAGAAGGAAAGGAAATGTGATCAGTAATGCCACAGTCACACAAAACAGGGTTTTGGGGGGCAGGAGGGGGCACTTAGCACCAACATGTGGCTGGCAGAAAATGTTAAATCACAGGTATTACTGCAATTCTCATTATGCTAAGCCCGCTTAATATATATAATGGAACTGAATTATTCTTTTAGTGACAGTACTTGAACTCAAGCCCTGGGCACTGTCCCTTAGTTCTTTTACTCTAGGGTGGTGCTCTACTATTGGAGACACCCCTTCAATTCCAGCTTTGTACTAGATAACTGGAAATAAGTGTCACTCAGGTGTGTCTGCATAGGCTGGTTTCAAACCTTGATCTTCAGATTGGAACCTCATGAGCAGTAAGGATTTCAGGCGTGAGCCACCAGTGCCTGGCAGAATGTCACTTTTTGAGTTCTCAATGATAATTTCCTCAAATAAAATATTAATCATACATATCACACAGTTCTTTTGTGAGCAAGACCTCCTGTATGGGAAGAATTTTCATTGAAAGAAAATCACGTCAGGCCATTTATGTTGCCAACACTTGCAGTTATAATAACACAACTAGCTCATTAGAGGATGGATGAAAGACTAAATATTTATGCTATTGCCCAGTGTTTTAACAAAAGTTGAAAGGACTGACATAGTAACAAAATCCAAACCATTTATCTGGTCAATATTAAATGCTGCTTTAGCATTAATAGTAATTTCATTTCCCTTTAGAGGGTTAATGAAGATATTCAACATTGTTTCGACTGTCCTCCAAACTCGTGTGTGTATATGTGTGAGTGTGTGTGTGCACATGTGTGCGTGTACACAGGTACTGGGGCTTGAACTCAAGACTTTGAGCTCTTATTTGGTTCATTCTGCTCAAGGCAGGCCATGTGCTACTTGATTCATACCTTCTGTCTTTTTGCTGATTAATTATGAAATAAGACACTCTTGGATTTGCCTTCCCAGTCTGGCTTTTTTCTGTGATCCTCAGATCTCAGCTTCCTGAGTAGGTAGGATTACAAGTGTGAGTCACTGGTGCCTGGCTATATCTTTCAAACTTTTATTTGAGACCTCAGGGGATGAAAAAAGAAGTATGAAACATGTTGGCATTCAGAAGCCTTTCTACCTCATTCTGTCCCACTGAGTGACATTAAATTGAAAAGTGAGCTGGGCGCTGGTGCTCATGTCTTTAATCCTAACTACTCAAGGGGCTGAGATCTGAAGAGTTCAGTTCAAAGCCAGCGAGGGCAGAAAAGTCTGTGAGACTTATCTCCCATTATCAACAAAAAGCCAGATGTGGAGCTGTTGCTTAAGTGGTAGTGCACTAGCCTTGAGCAAAAAAAATCTCAGGGATAAGGCTCAGGCCCTGTGATCAAGCCCTAGAACCTGCACAGAAAAATAAAATTTAAATTAAACAACAACAACAAGAAATGCTGTCATAATGAAGACCTGCATCTTTGTAAATTTGAAAACAAAATGCACATGGGATTACACAAACTCCCTCCTACTCCTGTGCAAGGTAGTTACTAGGTAATTTGGAGAAATTACATTTAGAGAAAAGAACAAAGAGATCAGTGAGCACAGAAAACACAGCAAGTGACAACTTAGCAAGTGATCATTTTCTTTCCAGCTCAGGAGTCTCTTACACTTCCCTTTTCTCTAATTCATGTGTTTATGTCTGCATCAATCTCTTCAATCTGCCCTTTCAATCTGCATCAACAAGAAACCCAGCTGATTCCCCTCAGGTTTTTTTTCATAATTCATTTAGTTTATTGTGATTGTAGCAGTGATGTATAGAGTGGTTACAGTTTCATGAGTAAGGTAATGAATATGTTTCCTTTCATATCGTGTCTCCTGTTCCTCCTCTCCCAGTCCCTCCCCTCCCATCTCCACTCTCAAGTTGTGCAGTTCACTTTCCCACAATTTCTGTGCCATCCCACCACCCTCCCGATGATATTCACGTGAATACACCATAAATAAGGCAAAGGAGACAGACCTTACGTGGATATAAATCATATACATATACAGGCACATCTACATACACAAATAAATACATATACACATATACACGCCTATACATACACATCCAAAAGCATTGCTTTTGGGGCAGTAACTCTGCACTGTACACCATCATTTTGAGGTGGTTATGGAATAGAAAAGTAAGAGAGGCAATATAATATCTTGGTGCAACCGTCAGCCTTAAATAAGTCTGAATTTGCACAGGGTTACCCTTTGTAGCTGTGTTTGAAATCAGGGGGCTAAAAGTGGGGGCCAAGGTGATATGAGAGGTTCAATATCACCCAATACACCTATAAAACAGAAAATGACAACAGCCATATTGGCTGTGTAGTCTTCTGAGATTTCACTTATACCAGCACGTAAAATCTTGGCAATCATCCTTATGAAAAGAATTCACAGAAGGCCTAATAGGTCACGCCTATAGCCTTCTCCTCCTCTTCCTCCTCGATCTTCCTTTTTGAAACCTTCCAGAGAGTTCTCCTGCACTTGGAACCCCATGTAATCCTAGATGTCTGAGAGCTGAGGATTAAAGTTCAAAGCCAGCCTGAGCAGGCTAGTCCATGAAACTCTTATCTCCAATGAACTAGCAAAAGGCTGGAAGTGGAGCTGTGTCTCAAATGGTAGAACATCAGCCTTGAGTTAAAAATACTAAGGGATAGTGCACCCAGGCCTTGAGTTTAGCCCTAGTACTGGCACACACACACACACACACACACACACACACACACACACACACACACACAGGAGAGAGAGAGAGAGAGGTTTATTTCTTTTCCTGTGTGCTGAGTTGCAGTGGCTGTCGCCTCTCTGTGCTACTGGAATAAACCTGAGCACCACCCACAAGGTCTGCAAGCTACTCACCACTATACATCTGCCACCACCCATTTGCTGCAATCTCTCTCACCCTCAGGGAGTTGAGCTACTCCAGCTGGCTTGCTTTTCCTGCCTCAGGGTTTGGGGATCTGTACCTCCTGCAGACTGTAAATGTTCTCTGCCTCAGGGCATTGCAAAACTGCCTGTTTCTCATTTTTCATATCTCACCTGCAAGTGTTACTTCTTTGGAGAATTTCCCTGCATGTGTCACCCCCTGGCAAGCAGACAGTATTATTGTCTGCACATCATTTGAGTTGTTCCCTCCACATCAATCTGTTTTTGTTATTTCAGCTGTTGTTGTTGGTATTATTGGGTTTTGTTGTGCCAGTCCTGGGATTTGAACTCAGGGCCTGGACACTGTCCCAAGCTTTATTTTTCTTGTTCAAGTCTAGCACTCTACCACTTTAACAGTTCCCTTCCTAGCCTTTTTGGTCGTTCACTGACCACCTTCTTTCCCCAAGATGGGCTTTGAACCAGGCTCCTCAGATCTCAGTCTCTGAAATAGCTGGGATTACAGGAGTAAGTCACCAGTACCCTTCCCCCCGCCGCAACAAAAAAAGATCTCTCCTCCTTGGAATATTATGTGATTCTGTTTGTTTGCCTTTCATCCATCAATCCAGGAAGCCACTGATGAGAGTGACTTGCATGTTTTCACAGGTATCTAAAAAATAGAAGCATTCTCAATCCAATTGATGCTACAATGTTGTATCATCAAGCTTCAAAAATGCCTTGTCTATGAGCAATGACTGTAAGCCCTGGTCATGTGCTCAGTGCTTTCTAGAGCCTTCTGCGTACTGTGTTTCCTGTTGTTGGAAACAATGCCATCTTTATGGGGCTCTCCATCTTCTTGTTTGGGTATAGCTGCCAGAATTTTCCCAGCATGGATCTTGTAAATTTGTCATTTCGTCCCAAAATACGTGTGACTCAGCCCTGGAAGAAGGCTGGCACTTACAGCCAGTTTTTGGAGACAGTGGAAAATGTCCAATAGGTACTGAATCTTTGGAGTTCATTACCTTGTACTGCTTCTGGTCTCTATTTCTTTTATGAGTTGGGTAATAACTGGAACATTACAGGATGTGTGTGTGTGTGTGTGTGTGTGTGTGTGTGTGTGTGTGCGCTTGTCCTGGGGCTTGAACACAGAGCCTGGGTGGTGACCCTTACCAGTTTTGATAAACCACTTTGAGCCACAGTTCTACTACTAGGTTTCTGGTGGTTAACTGGAGTATCCAGGATGACAGGCATGGGGCACCTGTGCCTGGTGGAGGGCTAGTAATTTGTGAGTAACTAATTTCTAATGTCTGTGAGTTTTCCTAACTTAATTTTTTCTCAATAAGGTGCCATTTCTTGGACCCTTTAACAAATTTATCTGTCATTTCGTGCATCTCTTCCCTCTTGAGATGGCACATTAGCCAGGCACCAGTGGCTCACACCTGTAATCCTAGCTACTCAGGCAGATGATATCTGAGGATCATGGTTCAAACACAGGTTCTTCCTTGCCTGATCAGGAAAGACTGTGACTCTTATCTCTTATGTTGAGTCTCTGAGACTCTCATCTTGAACAAAAAGAAAACCAGAACTGATGATGTGGCTCAAAGTGGTAGAGCACTCGCCTTGAGTGAAACAGTTTGGGGACAGTGTCCTGTCCCTGAATTCAAGTCCCACAAGCACAACCACCAACAAAAAGATGGCTCCTTTCACATTGCAGCTGACTCTATTCGTTTACATAAATACAATTACCAGAGAAAGAGAGTTATGCACAGACAATGCTGTGGATTTTTGTTTACCCATTTGTTTTATTCTGGAACAGAACTCCATGTTCTCAAAGTAGTTAACCTGGACCAAAGTCTACATTTTTTTCAGACTCTTTAGATGAGCTTCTATATAAGGAAATTTACTTAAGTGCAATTTGTGCTCTGTGACAGCAGAAATTTTTTTTTTCCTTTTTTCTTCTTGGAGAGCTTGTATTAGTGAGGGTTGATTTTACTCTTCCTCCCCAAGGCCTTGGAGTTGAGATTAAAAAGCATGGATTTAGAGCTGAAGTCTTAGTTTACAACTGCTGAGTTAGGAACAGAAATTGATTAATTTCTGGTCTCTCAGTTTTCAGTTTTTTAACATGATAGAATTTCACTGCTGCCAATTCATTCATGAGATGCTAAGAAGTCACTGTGATAATGTCTGAGAGTTAAATGGGATCATTGGATTGCCTTCAGGACAGAAATTAACAAAAAGTTATCATGAACGAGTACAACTCTGCGTATAGTATAAGGCCCTAAAGAAGGACTGAGGAACTGACTGGATAGAGGCTGCAGCCCTTTGTCCTGCAGGACACAGGCCTGATTCCTTGGAAGCTCTGAATCCCTCTCAGTCCTTCTGGGAGCTCAGGGTTTGTTGATGATGACATTGCTCCTGTGACTGCTTTGAGTTGGGGGTGAGGCACTCAATGCCCCCTTTCCTGGTGCTGTCTAGAAGGACACAAGAGTTTGCAGAGACTCCTCGCATTCCCACACAGGCAGTTTACCCACCACCAGAAGTCCTTCTAGAGGTTGGAGTGAGAACAGACAAGAAAGGGCAGGGAAGACATCCTGAGAGGCCCAGGAAACCATTAAATACACAAGTGCCTAGTGATGAGGAACAGAAGACTTAGAATGAAGCATGGTGGGGTTTGAATTCCTCATTCCAGCACTCACTAGCAGTGGGAACACAGGTAAATAGTTACTTACAACCTTCTTGGTCTGCTGTCTGTAAATGGAATAATAATAGGATACAGTTCCAGGGTTGCTGGTGGTAAGTAACACTTAGAGCCTATTTAGTGTGTTTGGTACTGCTTAACTGATCAGGAAACCGGAAGCCATTCCTTGCCAGTATGTTTCTTTCACATGTCTTCTAACTCTAGTCCTCCTCCCTCAACTCATTAACAAGAAACAGGAACAGTATACCGAGTGGATTTAGATGTCCTCTACTCTGAAAAAATAAAAACAGAGAAAGAAGAAACACTAGTAACTACCATACCTCACATGACTATATCAATTCTGTTCCCTCCCAAATATGGATTATCTGCTGGGAAAGTAGCAGCAGCTCTCATTCTGTGAAAACTTACTGTGTGCCAAGCACTGTGCTTATTGCTGAGGATGTGGTGATGAGCCAGAAAATGCAGAGCCAGGTAAAGTGTCATGCAGGTGGGAGGAGAAAGAAGAAAACCAGGATGTGGGGAAGAAAGTTCTAGACTTGGGAACAGGATTTGGGGTGAGCTAAGGCATGGTTCTGGGAGAAGAAAGAGCATTTACCCAGCACAGAACAATAAAGACATGAGCCCTTTTGCATGGGAGTGAGTTTAGTGTTTATGTCTCGCTGATTGTCTTCCAGAATGTTTAAAAAATGTAATGTTTGCAAACAAAGTAGAAACAGTCGAAGCATTGTTTTTTATTAGCAGTATAAGGTTCACTGGCTCTGGGTATTTTTTCATTCTTGTCTTCCATATAGTAATTATAAAAGATAAGCATTTCATATTCAAGAGTTTCCTTTGTCTGAAATAATTATTCATTTCTCACCTGTTTCAGAAATAATGAACATAATCCTTAATGCATCACAATTAAGCTGATGGAGCCTCATAGAAAACTATTTTCTGTGCATGTTCTTGGCAAATAGAGCAGTGCACCCTATATCTTGTCAACAGTTGTTTCTTAGCAGCAAAAAAATAAAGTGTTAGAGATCTAGAATGTGTTTACTTCCTCCCGTGGTGGGTGAGGGCATGAGCCCCTGGCAGCATTGTTTTTTACATTCACCAGCTAGTGGAGGCTATGCCCCTCTGCAGAGTTTTCTGGGATTATATTGTGCATAGGTCAGGTAGAGGTCAGAATTCTTGAGCATCACCCATTTACCTTAGTTTCCTTTGTCTGGGCATGAGATCACTGTAAATTCCTTTCTCAGAAGGCCATTGGTTGGATGTGGCTTCTGGGGTTTGGCAGGTAGCTCCAAACAGGTGGCCTGTTGGTCAAATAGAGATGACCTGTGTCATCAGGTCTCTGGCATCTGCTTCCTCTGACAAGATTTTCTCTTAATAAGGTGGGCATTGCCCAGCAAGGATCTAGATTACCATAGAAACTGTCTCCATACTTGAAGGAAAGCCATGGTAGTTCCCCAGAACATTTTTGGGATGCCTCCCATTCAAGTCCCAGCCCTAAGGTCAAAGTCAAAACCAGCTGTGGTTTCCAAAGAGCAATCACAAAGATGATTTAATTCTGCAATGTCTGCTGGGTGCACATAAATAGGATAGGAGTTGCTTCTGTAGGTTGTTTCATTGAATTCTCTACTGCTGGCCAAGAGATTGGCTTTCATCAGAATTTGCATAATACGAAATTCAAACTCAGAGATGTTGAATGACCTGCATAACACCACAGAGCTTGTTGCAGGGCAGATCTTGAAACCCAGCCAAATTTGCCCAGCTACAGAAGCTTAGCTCCTTGCATGCCATCCTGCTTCCTGTCTTTTTTGACTGTTTGATCAAAGACAATCAAAAGCAGCTAAAGGCAAGAAGGGTTCTTAGCTACCTCTCAGAGCACTATTTTGTATTTGAGTGCCAATAACTGTCTCTTTCTGCAGAATAGGTTAGGAAGAAGGCTCTGGCTATGGCTCGCAGTTGTCCTGAATAGTTCCATGTCCTTGACCTTGATTCAGTGGCTCATGCTGGCATTGGGTAGTTAAACTAACTGTAGTGCCCTCCGTGGGCCTCCTAGCTTTTGAAATGTATACTTTCTGCTGAGTGCCTATGCCTTATACCTCTAGTGAGTGTAGAGTCGCTTGCTTCAAACTGTGGAGTTTACAGAACTCGTACGAACCAGATTGGCTCAGATTTGAGCTTTCAAATTTGAGAAGCCTTTCTTTGTAAATAATCATCTGCCTGTTGCGCACTTCCACTGAGGTATCCAGGCCACAGCTCAAAACAAGTTCCATCTTGAACTTTTTCTTCTCTCTTAGGCCTGTGTGACACAAGGAAGAGACAGACGCTTACTGAGATGATTTGATTTGGTGAGGTGTGAGGCTGTGGTGGGAAAAAATGTGGACTTGGAGCCATTCCTGGTGTGACTCCTGATGTCAACATTGGGGATTGTAGACAAGTTGGTAAAGTGCTGTGAATATAAGTTTCAGGATTTATGGGATGTGGATAAATAACAATGTGTACTGTGAACTCATTGTGAGGATTGGTTCTGTGTTGTAAGATCCCATGTTGATGTGTATCGCTGCATGGAGGGGACTCATAGAAATAAAAGTTCTTACTAAAAATCAGGACTTAGGTAGGCACTGGTACATGTTTGTAATCCTACCTAGGAAGGAGGCAGAGATCATGATTAAAGGCCAGCCCTTGGCTGAAAATGTGTGATACTCCATCTCAACCAATGAGAAAAAGAAAAAAGATGTGCAGCGATATATGCCTGTCTTATCAACTACATGGAAAACATTAGTGGAATGATTGTGGTCCATGCAGACCTAAGAAAAACACAAAGCCCTATTTGAAAAGTAGAGCCACGTCCTAGGGCTAGGGATGTGGCTGAAGTGGTAAAGTGCTTGCCTAGCAAGTGCAAGGTACTGATCTCAAACCCTAACACCAGAAAAACCAACAAAAACAAAACAAAGCAAGGTCTATAATAAGCTTCAAGATACCCTGTCCCAGAGCCTGCTTTCAGGGTGTTTCTCAGAATTCCTGGCTGTTTTCTGGATGCCTCTTTGCTCTTGGACTTGCCATTCTGAGGTATACCAATGCTGTGCAAGAAGATTACTTATAGGACAAAGTGGCCCCACTCCTAACCTCACTTGTTTTCATCTGCACCCTGATCCTTGCCCTGAGCCTCCATACCCTCACCCTGCATTGTAAGAAGTGAATCGAGGCAGATAGAAATAGCTTGTCAGAAATGGCTCATACATACCTCTGGCCTACTGCTCAGATTTCAAGTTAGCCTCGAAGAATTAAGGAACACAAGGACTTCTGGCTTCACAGGCAGGTGAGTAGCGAAGTTAGTGTGTAGAAATTTCCTATTAAGAGCAGGACTAACCAGCTTTCCTAGATAAATACTGACATAGCCGTCAAATGCCTGGCAAATATTTACCCTCCATGTAAAATACTCACCATGTGAAATGTTTAGAACACAGTAAAATAGGATAATTTCCACTCAGTGTTTTCTATTTCATAATTGTGGAAAGAAAAAGCCCAACAAAACAAAAGGGCAACATTATGCATGTACTGTGAAGTGCCTCTAATAATATGGCCATGAGAATAATGCATCTCCCACACCTGCTTGTCCCCTTAATCTTGTTTTATTTTTTTAACTAATGCATGTTAATTGTACAAAGTAGGGAGTTTCATTGTGATGTGTGTGTATATGGAGATTTGCACAATTTTAAATTTTATGACACTTTCATACATATATACAATTATTTCATGAAATTTACCACTCTATGACTACATCAGATTTCCTACCTTCTGCCGGTTTTCATTTTAAATAGTCCCTCTTCTACATTTATGTCTTTTTGTAATCTAAATTTTGCCTATGTGAAAAAAATGTGATTTTTCTATTGAGTCTGTCTTAGTTTGCTTAACATGATATTTTTCAGTTCCATTTATTTTTCTGCAAATGATAGAAGTTCATTCTTCTTTGTGACTGGAGAAATCCTCATGGTGTATATTTTCCATTGTTTCTTTGTCCATTCATTTGTTGATTGGAACCTGTGTAATTGTCCTCATGTTTTCTTCTCTACCCCTTCTAAGATTTGAACCTGCCCTTGAATTAAGCCACTTTGGTATTTTTGCTCTGTAACTCTTGATAGTCTGTTAGGGACTACCTCACTTGCAGCTCCTCAGGAGTCCCCATGTGCAGAGGGTGAGATCTGGTGTTTGGAGTGTAAGGACTAACCTGAGGACCTGAGTGACTAATTATAATAAGTTTTAGTGTTAAAATTATAACAGCTTCTAAACCCTGGTGATGACTCCATGCTAGAGAGCTGCACCCCCACCTGTGAGACTAGTTTCTTGTAGTTTGACATTTAAAAATATAGGGAGGCCTTGTTCTCCTCTGTACCTAGGTAGCAACCATGGTAACGGACAGTAAAAAATATGATCATATGATCATAGTCATAGACTATAGAAATAACCATAATAGTAGTAGAAATGCCATTGTAACTGTTGGGGTCCATCTTCCCCCTAGATGGAAGGGGCCTGAGGCACCTCCCCCAGCTGGGGAATGCAGCCCTTCCATCCTCCCTACATTGGAATCTGGAGAAACCGGTCCGATAAGAGACCCCCGACCTAGCTGGCAGCCAGCCTGGCGCCTACCAGCCCCGCCCTGGAGGTCAAGTGACGTAGCCCCTTGGAGGTCAAGTGACCAGCCCCTTGGAGGTCAAGTGACCAGCCCCTTGGAGGTCACCTGACAGCTCGTGGCCTATGGGAATCCTGGCCAACCCCCTTCCCCCGGATCATCTACCCTTGTCCCTCTCTCAATAAAGTTAGTTCGCTCTCAGAAGCTGACTCCGTGGTCTATGTCCGTTGCTTCCAGAGTAGGATAGCGGTCACATTGCCACGCGGGTCGCGCGCCCGCCAGGACGGAGACATCCCCACGTCTCACCCCGACAAACCTGCAGGCCGAGGGTCGGGGGAGAAGGCGATGCGAGGATAATAAGAGAAAGAAATGAGCACTTGAGCCGGAGCAGAGAAAGCAGTCCCCACAGAGTGGCGCCCCACGTGGTTTGCACGAATCCACGCAAGAAAGCCCGGCTCCCGACCGGCCCTGACGGAAACAGGTTGGAAATCCTGAGACGCGCGATCCTCCCACCCCAGGTAAGAGGATGGGACAAGTCCAGAGTCGGCGAAACAATTCGCCCCTTAAGATCCTAAAGTTCACCCTCCAAAACGCGGGGATTAATATCTCAGAGCCCTGCGCTACACGAATTTGGGAGGAATTGACCCACAGGGTCCCGTGGCCAACTGGAGCCAACCCACTCTCATGGGAAATTTGGGACCGACTAGAGTGGGAATTACAAACAACAAAACGTGGAGGAGAACCCCCACTGCGAGCCATTAAGACTCTCAAGGCTTGCCTCTCTTGGGACCCGGGCGGGGAACCCCTGGATTCAGGAGAAGGAAGCCGGAGTTAATTTTGATCTGGAGTGGGCCCCGATGCCTACTCCAAAAAGCCCTGGGACCAAATCTCGTTCGGTACCCAGGAATCCAAAGCAGAAGCTGGCAGGAGAGGAGCAGAGCAGCCGCAGGCTTGCTACCCCTCCCCCATGTGAGGCTCAGCTTGACTCTATACATATGCAGATTTCGGCAGCCCTGAGCCGCTTTTCTGCGGGGGCGGTGCCCCGCAGCAAAAAAAAAAAAAGACCGGCCTGGCCACTTTTAAATTCAGAGGCCTTGAAGCTACAGATTTTCATGAGTGCAGGAGGATGGTTCTTGAGAGAGGCAGGCCGAACGCGTCCTGGACAAAATATCAACTTTACAGCCTGGCTTTAAGATTTCCCACCAACCAAGGCAATAAACAGCCTAAAGCCCCTTGCTGGGCAGTCCCTATTCCCAGAGACAGTAATCATGATATTTGAAAAAAGTTCCGATTCTTAATTGATACAGGAGCAGATCGGACCATATGCATTTAATTGGACAACATTATTATTGGATCAGCAGACGCCCATGTGCTAGATTTGGCCTATAGCAAGGCCCAAACACTCCTTCAAAGAGGAGGGCTGCATATAGCCAGTGACAAGGTTCAGAAAGTATACCCCTTCAAGATCTTGGGGGCAGAGCTTAAACTAGACTCTGTATGCCCACTCAAGCCCCAGTTATCCTTCCAGGCAACTTATACTCTGGTGGAGATGCAAAGACTGTTAGGTGAAATTAATTGGCTAAGATCCTGGCTTCAACTGCCTACAGAGGAGCTGTTACCGCTCCATGACTCTTTGAAGGGCAAAGCGCCCACTGATGTTATTACAATAACTCCATCACTCCAAACAGCCTTCCAGAAAATCCAATTGGCCTTAAATAAGGCACAGCTGGCACGCTACAAGCCTAAGTGCCCACTCTGCCTTTGGATCCTCCCCGGATCCGAACTTTCTTCAGCTGCAATTACCCAATCAGACGAGCCCCTTCAGTGGGTGCACGCATCAGTGGGAGGAGCTCCCAGAGTTTATTCCCAGATGGACCAGCTAGCTGACTTGATAATTAAGGGCAGGGATACTTCCCTGAGACATTATGGAAGAGATCCTGACGTGCTAACTATTCCCTACCGGTTGTCAGATTTTGAATGGGTCAGGAGAAATAATTCACGTGTGTCTAGTGCCCTGGAGGGCTTTATGGGTAAGATAGATTGCCACTATGGCACTTCAAGATGGGTGACCTCATTTTCCAGGCTACAATGGACACCCCCTGTGCTTTTCTCTACCAAGCCTCTCGTCAAGGCTGCCAATGTCTTTACAGATGGTGGGCGAGCCGGCTCTGCCGTAGTGGTGCGCTCCGCCTCGCCCCCTGCCGGTGGGAAAGATAACACCCATTACTTTGAAGCCATCACTGGTTCTGCACAGTTTAAAGAGCTGTACGCAGTCGCCTTGGCACTGACCCATGTTAAACAGCCAATGAACTTGTTCTCTGATAGTCTATATGTGGTTAACTTGCTACCCAACCTGGTATGTTCACATATCAAGTTGGATGGAAACCCAATCACTCCTCTGATGATCCAAGTCAGGTCTCTGTTAAAAGAGCGGAGTGAGCCTATTTTTATACAGCACCTTCGTGGACACCAAGGACTGCCTGGGGACCTGGCACAAGGTAATCGTAGGGCCGACCAGCTGGCCACTGATGGAACCATCATAGCTCTAGCCATCGTACAACCTCAAAACCTCCAAATGGCCAAAGGGCTTCATGAGCGTACTCACTTAAATTGGAGAGGGTTACATCAGAGATTTCCTTCAATTCCTATAAAAGACTTAAAAAAGATTATAAGGACTTGCAAATCATGTATGCCTTTCGTGCAAGTCCCTCCCTTACAATCTCCAGGTGTGAATTTAAGAGGTTTAAGACCCAACTTAATTTGGCAGACTGATGTGACCCATTACGCCCCCTTTGGAAGGCTAAAATATATATTTATGTCCATTGACACCTGCTCTGGTGCATGTTGGGCCTCTCTGCATACCGGTGAAAGAGCACGGCATGCTGAAAGCCACTTCTTACAATGTTTTGCTATCCTAGGACTGCCTTTACAGGTTAAAACAGATAATGGACCTTGTTTCACCAGTAAGCCTTTACAGGCATTTTTCCAAATGTGGAATATTAAACATACCACTGGAATACCTTATAACCCAAAGGGTCAAGCCATAATTGAGAGGCATAATAGGACCCTGAAGGATCAATTATTAAAACAAAAAGGGGGGGGAAGCCCCCAGGACCAGCTGAGGACAGCGATGTTTACATTGAATATTTTAAACTTCTCTAAGGACCAACCTCTGTCGGCTTTCCAGAGACACTGGTCAAGCCAAACACCCTACTTAAAAGTGGAGGCCCGGTGGAAGGATTCTCTGACAGGGGCGTGGCGTGGACCCGACCCAATTATCAGCGCAGGAAGGGGATTCGCCTGCGTCTTCCCTACTGGGGAACCGAATCCAATCTGGATACCAGCTAGAGATGTAAAATATTGTCCAACAGAATGACCACCCAAGGGCACCTGCCCTTGAGGGATGTCTCCCCTTGTTTCCTCTCAGGAAAGCAAAGACCGAGGTGGAATTTTCTAAGGAGAAACGGGAAAGCCTGCCTGCACCAGCGATGGACCTGGACCCAGTGTCGGCCCTGTTTCTTCCCTGGACCCTGCCTGACGCCCTTTGGAGTACCGTTTGCTGTGGCAGCCTGACCCACAGCCTTGCACAAGGACCAAAGGGAAATTTTGCACGGTTGTCCCTCTCTTTCGCTCCCCCCTTTGCTGCTTATCTCAGGGGTCCCCATTGGAGGGAAATAGGAGCTAAAGGACTTGGACACTTTAATGTTTTATTATAAATGTTTATAATAAGTAAGGTATTGGCACCTTGCTGTAATGTTTACTGTGAAGTGTTTTACTAACCTCAGTTGTTAAGTTACCAGCATCCTGGCTGCCACATCACCAGGACCTGAACCTGCCCCTCTACCTCACCATCGAGGGAAGGAAGAGCCATCTGTGCTGCCTTGCGCGACACCAGACTGGACCAGAATTCCTGCTTTCCGTGGACTGACCCCGATAAGAGACCCTCCATTGCCTTGTGCCTTGTTGTAATTGCTCATATGTTACAGTTGCTCATGTTTGCATTTGCCTTGTATTACGATTGCTCATGCTTATGTCTGCTTTATGCTCCCATTTACCTTATATTTACATTGAGTCTCTTGTTGTAAGCGATGGGCCAGAGCTGTCTGGGTACCAAGTGGCCTTTAGCCTTTTAGCCATATAAGAACCCCAAGAGGCTCGTCACTCGAACCCTAGGCCCTGCTGCTCAGTAAGGTCCGCCGGCACCGGAAAAAATTATCAGGCTCTCTTTCGAGTGCCAATCCTACTCTCCCCAAGGCCTCTCATCGGGCCCGCCAGCCCGGCAGGAAGGTCAGCCTGAAGAGCTAGGGCGTTAGCCCAAGACGGGTAAGACTCCCCTTGGGGGGGGGCAACCTAAGACATGGCGCGCTCTCGAGTAGGGCGCCTCCTGCTGTTCGAAAAAAAAAAAAAATAAAAGAGGCAGATGTTGGGGTCCATCTTCCCCCTAGATGGAAGGGGCCTGAGGCACCTCCCCCAGCTGGGGAATGCAGCCCTTCCATCCTCCCTACATTGGAATCTGGAGAAACCGGTCCGATAAGAGACCCCCGACCTAGCTGGCAGCCAGCCTGGCGCCTACCAGCCCCGCCCTGGAGGTCAAGTGACGTAGCCCCTTGGAGGTCAAGTGACCAGCCCCTTGGAGGTCAAGTGACCAGCCCCTTGGAGGTCACCTGACAGCTCGTGGCCTATGGGAATCCTGGCCAACCCCCTTCCCCCGGATCATCTACCCTTGTCCCTCTCTCAATAAAGTTAGTTCGCTCTCAGAAGCTGACTCCGTGGTCTATGTCCGTTGCTTCCAGAGTAGGATAGCGGTCACATTGCCACGCGGGTCGCGCGCCCGCCAGGACGGAGACATCCCCACGTCTCACCCCGACAAACCTGCAGGCCGAGGGTCGGGGGAGAAGGCGATGCGAGGATAATAAGAGAAAGAAATGAGCACTTGAGCCGGAGCAGAGAAAGCAGTCCCCACAGTAACTATTGGGTTGGTTTACTGATGATTGAGTGCTGGATTGTTTTACCCCAGTCAAGCTTGCTTAGTGGTAATGGGAAAACATGGTAGCAATTGTTAAAATAAAGTTGGTACTAGGTCAGCCTGACTGGAGAATTCTGCTTCTTTAAACGGCTTGCTTAACCCTTTTGTAACTTGCTCTACCCTCTGCATTAGCCCCTTGCATCAGTGCTACATGACCACCTGCTGTCAGGTCCCAATACCAATGCCAGTTCCTGACATCAAAGCCAAAATAGGTAACTGAAAGGGTAGATGGGCAGTCAGGAAAACCCACACTGGTATTTCCCTAGTGTGAGCCAATGGTGTTAAAGGGCAGCTGTTAGCATTGCAGTTTGCAGTTACTTTGCTTTAAAAGTAGCCTGTGGAATCTGACAAGGGTCACTCTTCAAGGAGTGGCTCTGGCAGGCAGCTAGTGATTTTGATGCTTGATGTGAAATAAACTTTGTTATATTTTCACATTGGGTCAGTTTTGTTCCTTTTATCATGGACCGTATCATGGAGATTGGGCCTTCCCAGAAGCTTCCAGGAGTAAAGGAGCTCTATTGACTGAATTGCTAAAATTTGTAGGTGACAGCTGGATGATTTCCCCAAGACCTTTCGGGTTAGGACCCACCATGTGTTCTCTGCTTTGTCGATGGTCTTTGAGTGACTTCTTCCTTCCAATCATCAACATATACTCACAAAGTTAACACTCTGCAGCCTAGAAATTGTGGTCTTGGGGCCACAATGAACCCATGAAGCTTACAGTCTGTTAGGGATAACTGCAGAATGAATAAAGAAAGTTGTTTTCTATTGCTTTCAATACCCAAGAGAAGAAACAGACCAGCATGATAGGGAATAACAGGAGAGGGAACCTTGCCACAAAAGGAGGAAGTGACTTTGAAGTGAGGCCTAATTGACAAAGGACTGACTGGCCATTGTGAGGGCTAAGCAAAGTGCATTGGTGGCAGAGCTCCAAGACTCAAGGTGAAACAGGCTAGTGTGATTGGTGTGTACCAGCAATGATGTCCCTCTGCAATCATGGACAGAGGACCAGGTCACTACCAGGGATCAAGAGAGCTGAGTCAGGGCTTATGGTGGCACTAGGCTGCTTCAGGGCCATGATGCGTGTCGGTTCATACACCTATGGTTGTGCAGATTTCCTCACTCTAGATTCTGAGATAGGAGCAAAGCTGCTGTCTGAAGTGAAAACTTAGAGTATGACTCAGAGTGATCCAAATTGCTCTGTTGCACTTCAAGTTTATGCTTTAAAGATGTCATTCTTAGCTGGGTATAAGTGGCTCATAGCTGTAATTCTAGCTACTCAGGACGTGTGATCTAGGGATTGAGGTTCAAAGCCAGCCTGGGCAGGATTCTTACTTCTAATTAACAGCTGAAAAAAAAAGAAGCCAAAAGTGGAGCTGTGGCTCAAGTGGTAGCCTAGTAGCCTTGAGCTACAAAATCTCTCCTCTTGTTCCTATTCTTTTCTAGCCTCTCAAATATATCAGAAAAATTTGGATGTCTGATTTGCTCTTATTTTTCCCTGTTATCTAAAATAGTCTTTTTTCTGTATAATTATTTATTTCAAAGTGATGTACAGAGGGGTTATTGTTTCATACATAAGGCAGTGGGTACATTTCTTGGACAATTTGTTACCTCCTCCCTTGTTTCCCCCCTCCTTCTCCCCATTTCCCTCTACCCCCATGAGTTGTTCAGTTGGTTTACACCAAATGGTTTTGCAAGTATTGCTTTTGGAGTCGTTTGTCTTTTTATTCTTTGTCTTTCAATTTTGATATTCCCTTTCACATCCCTAGTTCTAATACCAGTATATACAGTATCCAGGGTACTCAGATGAGATACAGTGATAGAATGGGGACAAGAAAGGATACAAGAGGATCATCAACAATGAAAACGTACTGTTTCACATGACATGTTGAAAGTAATTACAACAGTGATATAACACTCGTTTCCACAACATGGAGTTCATTTTACTTAGCAACATCTTATGTGTTTATAAGGGCATAGTCTTCTCTATCATCTTTATTTAGCTCACTTCTTATTTTTGCCTGCAGGTCTTCCATAACTACCAGTTAAATGTGTTCCCTACTTGTTTACTGTTTACTACATTTCCCTGTTGGGAAATGCCGCAGAACCAACTCTATTCATATCCCCCTGACATAGGTTCTCACTTTTGCTTTGAATTCAAGGGCTCAGGTGTTCCCTCTTCATCCCACCTTCCAAATAGCTGTGACTACAGGCACATGCCACTATATCTGTCTGATCATTTGTTGGATTTTAGAATTTATAAGAGCTTTAGAGGCAGGTGAGCTTTCTGGCTAGTTCTGTCACCAAGAACATGACTTTTGGACCTCTAGCTCTTAGATCTGACTTTTTATTTGTTTATTTGTTTTTGCTAGTTTTGAAGTTTGAATTCTGGGCCTGGGCCCTGTCCCGGAGCTTCTTTTTCTCAAGGTTAGTGCTCTACCACTTGTGCCACAGTGACCCTTTTTGCTTTTTCATGGTAGGCACGAGTCTCATGGACTTTTTTGCCTAGGTTAGCTTTGAACCAGATCTCAGCCTCCTGAGTAGCTAGAATTATAAGCATAAGCCAGTGCTCGGGTCTGCCTTTTAGTTGGGTGGTGTTCCTTCCAGAGTCAAGAAAGTCCTAGTTATTCCTTGAACTTCCTTTTTGGTCACAAATGGGCCTAATAACCATGGTGGGCCCCATAGCTTCACAAACGGAGTTGGTGACAGAATAGTGACCAAAGCTATACTTATACATCTGCCTCCAGCAGGGAGAGGGATATCATGTAGAGAAGACTTCCAAGTGGAAAGAATGCTCATGGGGAGAGGCAGGTGGTATGAGGAGAGGCTGCAACAGGGATCATACTTGTCCAGATTGTGGAAAATAATTCTGCGACAGAAGGGCACAGAATGAATCCTATGAAGGAGCCAGGTAAGAGAGGCCAGTGAGATGTGCCTGGAGAAGTCATCATGGGATAGTGGCAGCTGGCAGGAAAGAGTAAGGGACCCTGGCAGCCAGGAACAGACCTGCAGATACAGCCTGGAACAGACATGTGGACAGACTTGTGGTAAACAAACCAGGGCAAAGTACTTGGCACATGCCAATGTTCTAAAGCAAGTCACTTCCACTTTTGGATCGCCTCAGCTGTGGGTGGGGAGCAGAATGAATAAAAGAATGACTATGGTAGTTGATATTGATTGTCCAAGTCATCTCCCCAAATATCACTGGGTAATTAGACCTGTAAATATTTTTTGAGTGGTGTCTGTGAGCCAGGCCTGTTGGGATACCATCCTTGCCACCATCACAGAGCCTATATTCTGTCTAGGATAATAAGTGTATATATAATGAAGGTACTGAATGGAGGGTGGGCCATAGAGACTGATGGGGTGGGTCAGTTTTGATGAGACATTAATGAATGTTACATGCCTTGTAATGTCAGTCTTTAAGACTGAGGAACCAGTCAGGGTTCACATGATAAAAATAACAGATTTTGAAGTAGTCCCTAGACCTATTTCTTTCTGCTCTATTAAGGGGGAACCTAGAAATCTCTATTTGCTGTTCTACACATTAAGGACAGATCTTTGGTCTTATAATTGTGTCAAATGAGAGTCTAAGCAAGAAAGTATGAATGAAAAAAATTGACTTTAAGGAATTGGAGGAGTTGATGGCAGAGGAATAGAGAAGGGTGGGGGAGAAGCTCCCCTCTGCCTCTAGGCTATGGTCCTAGACTTGTGTCTGGAGATGTTGATGGAAGACATTTTTAAGAAAAAGACATGCGAAGCCTTTATACTCAGAAGAGGATGAGGGAAGGGGATAGGAGAAGAAAGGAGGAGGAAAGGAAAGGAGAGGATAAGAGCAGGTGGAAAGGGGAAGGGAGAGACAGGGAGGGGGAGGAAAGGAGAAGAGACCCTGAGGGGGAAGGGGAAGAAAAGGGAGGGGAAAGGTCCATTTAGTAATTAGGAACCTTCTAAACATATGGTGAGTTCCATCATTTCACACATCAGTCAGAGGACTTAGAAGAATCCTTCAGATTTATCCTGGTTGGTATTGACTTCACAGATCAGGGAAAATGCTATTCATAGCCATTATTAAATAGTGAGTCACAGACCCAAAGAAACATGGACACTGTAGTTTCCCTCATAGGGAATAATTAGCACAGGTTTAGGCTAGTCACAGCAAAGGACCACAAGAGCCCAATAGCTATACCCTTATGAACACATAAGATGATGCTAAGTGAAATGAACTCCATTTTATGGAAACGAGTGTTATATCACTGTTGTAATTACTTTCAACGTACCATGTGAAACCATAGCTTGTATTGTTGACGATCCCCTTGTATTTTGCAGGAGCAAAAGAGACTACAGCATGTCCTTGAGAATTACCATATGCCATAGGACCTGGCAAATTAGAATGAGCACAAATGTGAACTACATACAAGGAGTGCTGTCTTTGGAGTAACAGGCTTTGAAACTGTTTAAATAGTGAATCTAGTGGGGTTTTTATTTGGAAAATATTTGCAGAATATATATTGCATAATACATGTGTTGTATAAGCAGAGTCAAGTGATTAAATGAAAAGGTATTAAGAAATTCTGTAAAGCATATATAACAACCTGTAACTCATTTTGTTATGTCAATTGCTAAGGAGAAAGAAAAACTTGATATTATCTTTTATCCAAAATGTACATTTGTTATATTTAGTAGTATATTCTACAAAGACCTTTGGAGCATTTAGAGTGGTCTTAGAATGTAAAATACTACCAATAATATAAATTTGTTTTTGAAAGAATTGCCACAAAGGGCTAGAAGGTAAATGGTATAAAATTTCTCCAGTAAAAACATTCAAGACCAAAGGGAGGATATCAGAGTTTTGTAATGCAAATTCAAATTGTTATTTAGCTATAGGGATGATAATGAAGTATGTATCTTGCCAACTGATTTGTAGGCACCTTTCATGACCAAGCATAATAATAAAACCAATCATTTTCAGATATGTGGTTAGCATTTTAGAGAATGTGGGCCTGGTGTATATCCATTCCAAAGGCTTGTACTGTGCTAGCACCCCTGAGGGGAATTTTTTTGGTAAGTAAAGTTAATAACCAAATAAGGGCAGGTAAATCTCCCCAAGATAAGGAAATTTGAGTCAGGGCTTTTTCTACTTAAAGTAATTCCTGACATGCCTCACTAGTTAATTTACGAGGGACATTTAAAGCTGAATCCCTTTGAAGAATGGAGGATAGATTAGGTAAAGCATAGGTAGGGATCAGTTAATGTTTCCCAGTAACTTTTGAAAATCATTAAGTGTTTAATTCTTTAGTCCGAATCTTTATTAATTGGGGGTAACTGGTTGTCTTCTAACTAAATACCTAGATACTTAAATGGATCTTCTGTTTAAATGAATTTTATAAGGAGCAATTATTAAACAATACTGTTGCAAGTGCAAGGGCAAAATTTGCAACAATTCTGATACAATATTTTTATCAGGTGCAGCAAATAATAAATCATTTTATTGAAAACTTGCAAGGCAAACTGCAGTAGCATTTAAACAATCATCTTGGTAGCCATAATTTTCCCCTATCCAATTTATAACAAACATGTAGGACGGGTCTGTTTTACAAATCTCATATCTAGAGATCCTTTTTTTTTTTTTTTTTTTTTTTTTTTTTTTTTTTTTTGCCAGTCCTGGGCCTTGGACTCAGGGCCTGAACACTGACCCTGGCTTCTTTCTGCTCAAGGCTAGCACTCTGCCACCTGAGCCACAGTGCCCCTTCGGGCCGTTTTCCATATATGTGGTGCTGGGGAATCGAACCGAGAGCTTCATGTGTAGGAGGCAAGCGCTCTTGCCACTAGGCCATATCCCCAGCCCCTTTTTTTTTTTACTTTCACCTCCCTGATGGCCCCTGGCAGATCTCAAGAGCATCTGTAGTGCTCCGACTGCCCTACTGAGCTGCCTAAATTAGCCTCATTCTCTGGAGGAGCATATGTTGAGGCTGAAGGCTTATTTGATGATAATTTTTCTTTAACTGAACTGACAGGAAATTGTGCAAGTGTACCATCTCTTTTAGTTCCTCTCCAATTTGAGTTTTTCCTCCTCTGGCAGATTGTAGCTTTCTCAACATCAGCCTCTAGCTCAGTAGCTGATGTTATGGTAGCATCGGGAGACATCATACTCAGAACTACACATGTTAATGCCCAAAAAGACCAAAACATATCTGGAACTTTGTCACCACACCAATATGCCTTTTCCACATTGTTCTTTACTTGTTCCCAGACTTCTAAGTCTAAAGTACCTTCCTGCAGGAACTAAGCATTATACTCTACTACCACTTGCATGCACTCATGTATTTGTGAATGCGAGACCTTAGCCCCTTTGAGTTTCAGAACTTGGTGGATAACATTAGAAAAAGGAGTAGATTTAACTGCCCCATAACTCCATAATATTTTATCTTTTAGGAGCTCACAACACAGGTCCCCCATCTTCTGTGAATCAAAATATCTCTCACCTCCACTCGAGTGCTCAAACGCAGTTTCATAATCTCCTATGGATCAATTATCAGGTCCCCGGATCCTGACGCCAATTGTTGGACCCGGGTAACTGCAACCGTAGTCAGGACAAGGGAGATGAAGAGGCGAGTGGACCAATGCACCCTTTATTTTTGTAGGGCCAGGGTTTATATTGGGTTAGAAATCTCACAACTTCAAGAGTTAAATCAATACAGAAAGACATCCATATCAATACAAAAGTTGTGGATGTTGCTACTACAAAGGTTATTGCTATTACGAAGTGTCAAACCAGTCAAGGCAGAACTCTATCACCTAGCTACTATTTCCTCAAGACTAATTATCTCAGAACATTGAGTTCCCTATTTATTGTAAAAAGCTTTCCCTGAAGCAGCTGGGCAAACAAGTCTCCTCAGGGGAGCTCTATACAGGGGGGGAGAGCCTCATGATAAAGTGGCTTTCTTTGGCCAACAAACACAGGAGACTCTTTAGTGGAGATTTTTCCCCATTGGCCTATTAATTTGCTAAAAAGGCATCAGAATATCTGTGCCGAGGCTAAGTCTCCCACTGGTCAGAGAAATTATTCTCCCACACTGGGGAATAAATAAAGGAAGTAGATTGTATGAATACTGGAAGTTCTATATGTTAGCCAGATTAAGATGTTCCTGAATTGTTGGCTAGTTGAAAAAAAAAAAAAAAAGCAATCGATTTTTCCTTCATTCTGTATATTACAATCTTTACGTTCCAGTTATAAGTGGGAGGCAGGATTAATTTTCTCCTCGGGATTTATACACTGTTTAAAATGTAGGTGGGGTTCACTTTACTATATCTGTTATAAAAATATCTACTCCAAAAGCAAGGCTAGATCATGTATATTTCTGAAGAACTCCAAGCAGAGCTACTCTGAGTCAGCCTTTCCTATACATGAAATTGTCTTCAATGATTAGTTATCAGTGGCCTAGGACACAGAAAATGAAGAAAACAAAACTTGGAGGTTCACATAGATAAGGAACTGATCTTATACACAATTATATCTGTGTTTTGCCATTGACCTGCATCATGTAGACGCTTAATAAGTGCTCTGATCAAGCTGTTTGGGATTGTTAATTTTAAAGTTTATTTCCAAATGAACAAATCAAAACAACACAGCTTCATTTGATTTTACAATGTGAGCCCAGCTGTGTAACAAAGAAAGGAGGGCAATGCTGGAATCCAGAAGGTTTCCGTTTACTCCTTCTAGCCACTGTGCCCCCAAAGCTAGCTTCTATCCTGCCTTCTATCAGCACAGATGAGGCTTGTTTGTTTGAACATCATGTAAATGGAGTGATAGAATATGGAATTTCTGATACTGGCTTCTTTTCTTTAACATTTTTTGTTCATGTGACTTATCCATATT
>NC_063178.1:43388308-43427673 GCF_023159225.1 Perognathus longimembris pacificus
ATTGCATACAAGAGTTTAAATTTGGTTGCTGTATGCTATTCTTTTTTTTTTTTTTTGCCAGTTCTGGGTCTTGAACTCAGGGCCTAAGCACTATCCCTGGCTTCTTTTTGCTCAAGGCTAGCAAGCTACCACTTGAGACACAGAGCCACTTCTGGCCTTTTCTATATATGTGGTGCTGAGGAACTGAATCTAGGGCTTCATGTATATGAGGCATGCACTCTTGCCACAGGCCATATTCCCTGCCACTGCTATATGCTATTCTATCATATGAATTTATCTACTCTATAGTTTTACAACCTTTGGTCTTATCTAGTTTGGTGGTACAAATGATGCCAAAGTGAAAATTTTTGTGTCAATTGATGAACCACATTTAAGTTGAAAAAATTATTGGATCATATGTTTACATGCAGCTTTAGCACTGCCTGAAAGTCTAGTTTTCAGAAGTTGTTATACAGATGAACACACCTCCAGAAGCTATTTATATGCAGATGTTCCTTATTCTCAATCATGTTTGCCTTCATTCTGGCTCTTCATAATAGCTGTATTGGTGGAGTGGGATACTTTGACATAGTTTGTGTTGATCTGATAACTGATGATGTTAAGTATCTTATTTTGTTCTCTCTCTCTCTCTCCACTTGAATGTTCTCTTTTGTGAAGTGCATGTTGGAGTGTTTTGCCTCTTATTCTGCCGGGTGCTTGTCTTTTTCTGTCGGATTCATAGAGAGCTTAGAAAATATTTCTCAGATAAATGTTTTCCGATATTTCCTCCTACACATAAATTGTTCACTTTTTAAGTGTTATCATTTGATTAACAGAAGTTTGTCTATTTAATGTAGTCCAGTTTGTAAATTTTCTATGTATAGGTACTTTTTTATGTGTGTATGCTGGTATTGATGTTTTATCTCAGGACCTAAGCACTCACCCTTAGCTTGTCCATTCAAAAATGGTGCTCTATCACTTGAACCACTTCAATTCCAGATTTTTGTTGGTTAATTGGACATAAGAATCACAGACATTTATCTTCTTGCTGGCTTCAAACTTCAGTTCTCAGTTTTCAGCCTTCTAGGTTGCTGAGATTTTAGGAATGAGTCAGTAGGACCCAACATTTTTTTAATGTTTTATTTGAGAGATCTGAGCCAAAACTAGGACCTTAATGAAAATTATCTGGGTTTCAGTTGAAGACCTCTCCAAAATACCAAAATCAGACTTTCCTGTCCCCCACATAAACTTATATAGTGTTTGCATGTAATGTATAATTTCCTGTATACTTTAAACCACCTCTAGATTACTTATAATAAGTACAGTGCCTGCACTCTGTAAATGATGTTTGAAATGTATTTTCTGGGAAATAAGGACAAGATAAAAAGTCTGTGTATGTGACAGACTTCCAGGAAGATGGCTGAAGAGCAGCAGAGTCCTAGCTAAGCTACTTCTGACATCCCAATTTCACCAATCTAGAGAAACTCTTACTCCTAGAAAGACAGCCCAAGTAAGTTATAACAGTATAGACATTCTGGTGAGAAAGGAAAAATCAACTTTGCTGGCCTGAAAACACAGATTTGAGCCCCTAGCGGTGACCCGCTGCCATGCCAGTGCTGGCAACAGCACAGCACCCAACATTCCACGCACCTACAGCACACAGCAGCAACCAGGAAGAAATCCTCCAGGTGGTGGCAGACAAACGCTGATCGCAGGCTGAGCACAGACGGGATGAAATCACAGAGAAAGTGTGAGTACCCCTCAAAAGACATTCTCACTTTTGCCCCCAGAGCAGCTTCTGGAAGCTAGACCTTCCTTCACTGCCAGAGCAAAGCACCATCTTTGACACTGGCATAGGGTCAGACTAGACTGGAACAAAAGAGGGCCTGGGGAAAGCAAGGTCATAGGGGCCATCTTTGAAAAGGGCAAGAGGGACTGACCAGTGAGCGCTAGCTCTGCCCAGGAGAAGCACCCCTGCCCAGGCAGGAGGCACATCCCAGTCTGTGGCTCACAGACTCAGGTGAACTCAGCCAAAGGTGCCCCACCCTGCCCACCCCTCAGACATTGCAGCTGCCGAATCGCAAGCAGCCTGAATTACTAAATTCAGACCAAAAGCGGCAAGCAGCTACCAGCTGCAAGGAACAACCAGATGGGAGAGTAAACAGTTCCCAAGACAAATGATCCCATCACAGAAGAAGCCCAATTCCCAGCCAGTA
Source organism: Perognathus longimembris pacificus (assembly GCF_023159225.1). Classification (NCBI taxonomy): domain Eukaryota; kingdom Metazoa; phylum Chordata; class Mammalia; order Rodentia; family Heteromyidae; genus Perognathus; species Perognathus longimembris. The sequence continues at coordinate 43,390,504 of NC_063178.1, forward strand.
ACGGAGCTGAATTCCATAGGCAGCTCTGCCCAGAAGGCTGCCCTGTCCAGGAGGGAGGAACCGCCCCCAGACAAGCTACTCTCAGCCAGGTAAACCAGGCCAGAGGCACCCCGCCCTGCTTAGTCCACAGCCTATTCAAAGCCAGGTATTAAAGGCAGTGGCCCCACAGCAGACGGAAGGAGCCACAGTTCCCAATACTGTTCATGTCCTCCATCTACAGAGGACACCCAAATGCTACCTGCAAGCTGCGTGAGCCCCAGAGCCCCAGGATTTCGCTAACAGGGAAGGCGGGTCAAAGCAGATCCACCCCTGCAAACTGAAAGCAAGTCAAACCAGCAAAGCAGCAGGAAAATAAACTGCAGACCATCACAAGGAAACCAGAGACTGGAGAAAGCCCACCCAAACAAGGAAGACTCCATTTTTAAAACATTTTTTAAACTTTTTTATTTTCTATTTTTCATTTCTGAGATGTCGTTTGTTTTTTTTCCCCCATTTTTATTTGTTTTATCTTTTTTTATTGTTGTTGTTTTTCTGATTTTGTTTTATTTTGTTTTGTGCAGTTGGCTTCCAGTATTTCTTCTTTGTTTCTCTCTTCACATTCTCTTTCTTTAAAATTACTTTCCTATGACTAACACCTTCACTCTTTTCTTCTGACTCTCCATTGGCTATCATTTTAACCTTGTTCTTTCTACTGATTCTACTCTTTTCACATTTCCACGTCACTGAAACTAAACCAAAATCATCACACACACCTATTCATTTTACTCTATTCCCTTCACTATCTCTAACTTACCCTCCTGATTAACTTTCAGGACCTCCAGACTCCATTGACCCCTGGTCATTGGATAGAGGCTATCCCTGTTCAATCTGAGTGAATCAAAGGGGTTCTAGAGGAATCCAGCCAGTCCAAAAAGAACTTAATATAAGAACAAAACTTGCTCATAGGGTTGTAACTGTAAATAAGAAACTACTGAACACAGGGCTCACGGTTGGTTGTTATATTTAAATTGTATTCCTTATTAATACCAAATCTAACTTTATATACAAAAAAGAGAGGGAAGGCGTCTGTATATAATTGCGAACTTCAAAGATTTATACAATAGTGCTTGGTAAGTTCTGCTTTGGGCCTTTAACGGTGCTCACAGGTGCTTGTAGTTTGTCATTCCCAATCCAAATGGGCAGAAGAAGCACAAAGAAGATGGCAAACAATGAAGTCTCATCTCCTACTCAAAACAAGCAGAAAGCAGAGCAGTCAGTCAAAGACCTAGAAGGGAACCCTCAAAATACTCTACAAAGTCTGCTGATAAAAATGTTAAATGAAAAGTTTGCATCTCTTCAGTCAACTATTCTAGAGCATGAGGAGGCAAAACAAAAATTAATAGAAAATTCCATGACCTCCACAAATAAAAAGGTAAATGAACTTCAAGAGTCAAATGAAAAGATAGCTACCCATATAAAAGTTTTGAGAGACAGCACTGAGAACCAAATTAATGAAGTAAAGAAGTCCATGCAGGACCTGAGAGAAAATTATAGCAAAGATATAGAAATCGTCAGGAAACACCAGTCAGAAGGAAAAGAGATTCAAAATGAAGTAGCTAGCCTACGGTCCAGAATAGATCAATCTGGGGACCGAATCTGAGGAACTGAGTATTTCCTAGAACCTATGGAGAAAGATCAAAATATAATACAAAATCAATCCAACTGGCAAAACTGACCACTCCATGAGCTCCAAGATACAATCAGGAAGCCCATTTTAAGGCTAATACGTATGGAGGAAAACCTACAGAAATAAGTTAATGGAATAGGCAAACTATTTAACAGAATATTAGCCGAGAACTTCCCAAATATCCAGAAAGATAGGTCTATACAGATACAAGAAGCATTTAGAACACCAAAGCGACTAGACCAGAATAGGACATTCCACTGACACAATGTGATCAAAACAGTTTCAATAGAGTTCAAGGAAATAATCCTTAAAACTTTTAGGGAGAAGAAAAAAATCACATATAAAGGAAAAGCAATCAGAATTACCCCATACTTCTCAGCAGAGACCATGAAAGCAAGGAGAGCCTGGGATGAGGTATGGCAAACCCTACATAAAAATAACTACCAACCAAGAATACTGTACCCAGCTAAAATCTCATGCATAGCCAAAGGTCAAATAAAAATCTTCCACAGTAAGGAAAATTTGAAACAAAATATCTCCACCAAACCAGCTTTACAGAAAATCCTCAAAGATATACTATACAGGGCAAATAAACCAGAATATTAGATCAAGAATTGGGAAGACACAGCTTTTAACAAGATAGTGATAATGAAACGAACAAACGATCATCTCTCAATCCTAACTCTCAACATTAATGGACTTAATTCTCCATTCAAATGGCATAAGTTCATAAGTTGGATCAAAAATCAAGATCCATCTTTCTGCTGCCTCCAAGAGACACATCTATCCAACAAAATCAAACATCTTCTAAAAGTGAAAGTCTGGAATAAAATCTACCAAGCAAATGGCCCCCATAAGCAGGCTGGAGTTGCAATCCTAGTATCATAAAATTGACTTCAAATTAAAAATGATAAGAAGAGACAAAGAAGGTTACTACATACTAATAAAGTGATCTCTCCTACAGGACGATATAACCATCCTAAATATCTACACACCCAAATTCATCAAACAAACACTACTGACTCTAAAAACACTCATAGACCCAAACACATTGGTAATTGGAGAATTTTAACACTCCACTGTCACCTCTAGACAGATCAAAATGCCAAAAATTGAGCAAAGAAACCTCAGAAATAAACAACTACATAGACCAACTACACTTAACTGACATCTGCAGAATGTTCCATCCAGCAACAGCAGAATACACATTCTTTTCAGCAGCACATGTAACATTCTCCAAAATAGATCACATCTTAGGGCACAAAGAAAATCTGTACAAATTCATAAGTATCAAAACAATTCCCTGCATTCTCTCAGACCACATTGGAAGAAAATTAGAGCTCAACTCAAACAGGCACCACAGAAAATCCTAAAATTCCTGGAGACTAAACAACACACTGCTGAACCACCAGTGGGTCATTGAAGAAATTACAACAAAAATTCAAATGTTTATGGAATTCAATCAAGATGAGTACACAAAGTACCAGCTCCATTTGAACACAGCAAAGGCACTACTCAGAGGAAAATTTATATCTCTGAGTGCCTACCCCAACAAACTGGAGAAACAGCAACTCAACAACTTAAGGAAGCACCTTAAGCAACTCGAAAGAGAACAAGCCAAACCCCAAGTCAAAAGATGGAAGCAAATAATTAAAAATAAAATCAGAATTAAATGACTTAGAGAGACACACCCCTAGCAAACCTGACCAAAAAACGAAGGCAGCACACCCAAGATCAGAGATGAAACAGGTAACATCACCACAGAAGCAACCAAAATTGAGAACACAATAAAGGATTACTTTGCAAACCCTTACACCAACAAATTTCAGAACCTGGAAGAAATGGACGATTTCCTAGAAAAAATTGATATCCCCAAACTCAACCATGAAGATTTAAACCTTCTAAACAGACCCGTATCCAGCATTGAAATAGAAACGCCAATAAATGATCTCCCATCCAAGAAAAGTGCAGGTCCGGAAGGATTCAGAGCAGAATTCTACAAGGCTTTCAAAACAGAACTCACACCAATATTTCTCAAACTCTTCAATGAAATTGAAATAGAAAGTTCACTACCAAACACATTCTATGAAGCTAGTATAAACATCATCCCCAAACCTGGCAGAGACTCATCAAGGAAAGAGAACTATAGAACGATTTCCCTGATGAACATTGATGCAAAAATTCTCAACAAATTTCTTGCCAGTCTACTTCAACAGCTCATCAAATAAATCATACACCACAATCAGATGGGATTCATCCCAGGGATGCAAAGTTGGTTCAATATGTACAAGTCAATTAATATAATCCACCACATCAATGGGAGAAATGTAAAAACTCACATGGTTATATCTCTGGATGCAGAAAAGGAGTTTGATAAAAACCAGTACCATTTATGATAAAATCTCTGGAAAAATTGGGATTCCAGGCTACTCTACTGAATGTAATAAAGGCAGTCTATGACAAACCAACAGCAAGCATAATTCTAAACAATGAAAACTAAAGACATTCCCTTTAAAATCGGGAGCAAAACAAGGATGTCTGCTCTCTCCCCTCCTCTTCAACATAGTACTAGAATTCCTAGCCAGAGCAATTAGACAGGAAGAAAACATAAAGGAGGTCCAAATAGAAAAAGATGAAGTTAAACTTTCTCTCTTCGCAGATGACATGGTCCTATACCTAAAGAACCCCATAGACTCTACTCCCAAGCTACTAGAGCTGATCCAAAATTTTGGCAAAGTTGCAGGATATAAAATACACCCTCAAAAATCAATGGCCTTTCTATATGCTAATGACTCGAAGACCGAGGCTAAAATCAGGAAAGCAATTCCTTTTGCGGTAGCCTCAAAATTATAAAATACGTAGGAATAACCTTAACCAAAGGAGTGAAAGACTTCTATGATGAGAACTTTAAAAACATGAAAAACGAAATTAAGGCAGCACTAAGGAAATGGAAAAACCTTCCATGCTCCTGGATTGGGAGAATTAATATAGTTAAAATGGCAATATTACCAAAGGCTATCCACAAATTCAATGCAATACCCATTAATATCCCAACACCATTTTTTGATGAAATAGAGGAAGTAATCCAGAAATTTATATGGAACAATGAAAGACCCCAAATAGAAAAAACAATCCTAAGCGTAAAGCACAGTGCTGGCAGAATTATAATACCCGACTTCAAGCTGTATTATAAAACTCTGGTGAATCAGTTACCCATTGTTAACTTACTTAGCTCATAATTTCTTTCCAGAGCCTAGACTTATTTTTCATGATTTCCCCCTCCCTGCCAATGTGGTGAGTGTAATTTAAGCTGCTATGTTGGTAAGTGGTGTTTTCTTTCATCGGATTCTTACTAATTTTTCTTTTATGTTATGCTTTTTATTCAATCCCTTCATAATCCATCTCTATGAGGCAGTTGGGTAGCTGGTACTGGCTAGAGCCAGGGTTCTTTCAGCTTCCTCTTAAAGACCCTCTCCCCTCCCTCCCATTGTGATTATGACTTAAGGCATCATTTGAACTTTTCCAAGAAGAGATGGCAAGGGAGAAAATTGCATCCTAAACACCAGACTCTAAAAACTCACACTTTCCATTTTAGCATCAGTGCCTATCAAAGAACTACTCAAGATCATTAAACCTTCCTGAAAGTAAGATTTTCCTGTTCAAGGGCCTTCAAGTTTCTTTCCCCAAGGTCCCTTGGTACCTCTGCACAAAATCTGGCTCTCTTCTACCTTCAGCCTTCAAACTGATGAGAAACAACTTGAGCCTTTATTTTGACTTTGTTATCTTCTTTCCCCTTTTCGCTTTTAGGGAAGTTGACAAGTTCTTTGCCTCGACTACTTGGGCCTCCAAGCTTGTCTCCAGCAAAGCACACACTGAAGTGTTATTAGAAAACTGTGATGAAACTTAAAAGCCTCAAACCTCACTCCAGGTGCATAGCGTTTCCCCTATCAGTTTTGTTCTGTTTGTTTTCCTTACTGCCTGGAAGCATGTCAATACTGAGTTTGGCCAAAAGCAGATATGTGCCTTTGTTCCTGATGCAAATTTTTTATATACATATACATATGCCTTGCTTGCTTTCCCCTGACATTAAGGGAAAGCTTCACAATTGTGCAGTGATTTAGGATGCCACAGATTTGTTTCTGTCCCTTTATTTTCCTAGTAACTCAGATGCCACAGTTGCTCAGTACCAGGAGGCCTAACACCTGCCCCTAGAGCTCACTCCTTCTGCTTTCATCTAGAAATCAGAGGTAGAGTACAACCCATTCTGCTTCCAGTAGCAAACGAGGAGGAAGCCTGAGGTTCACACATCCTGGAGACATTAACTGCTACTGAACAGCCCCCTGTGGGAAATAGCCCAGCAGATGTTTGGTGGCTGCTGTGGTTGTCCTGGTCATTCCGTACATGCAATAGTGATTCTATGTACTTGGTGTTTCCTTATGCATGTAGCCATTTTTACTCATAGTATGTGTCATGATGCCCCAAGGGTAGGCTCCTAAGGAGCTCCAGCTTAAACCAGCTGTCGACCTGGGTCAATAGCCCAGGCTCTCTCTTTCCTGGCAGCCTACTCCTAGGGGAGGCTAGGGAAAGTTATTACAGCATGATTCATAACCCAGGAGTGCCTATGAGGGGCTCCAGGGCTGCTGAGGCTTTCATACAGTAGGAGTTCCTGCAGACACAGAGCCAGAGCTGTAACAAACAACCTGCTGGACTTGGTTCCTCAGAATACCATGCACTGAACCAGCTACAACCCACCCCACTACCTGCCTTGCAAATCCATCCTCTGCTGTCTGAGTTGTTGGTGCTCTGATCATTTGGGCAGTCTGCCAGCCCCTTTCTACATCTCGACTTCTATTCCAGTGGTGTTCACTGCTCAACACATCCTCTTTTCTCCCTCCCTTTCTGGCACTGATTGCTTTTATTGCAATCTTCTAAGAAACCATCCTCCCACCACTGGCCATTTTGTATGTTCCCCATGGCTGCCCAAGAAGGTGGATACCTAGTGGGCCTTGAGCAAATCATTGCTGAACAATTGAGAAATCTTCCATTTGCATATAAGAATCTTCCATTTATGCAGATGTGATCATGTCACTTCCTTAGTTTAATATCTTCATAGGCTCTGCTACATTCATTTGAGGTTTTTTGCATTCCATGGCCTGCTCATCCAGGCTGAATGGCCAGCAGTGCTCCTAACAAGGAATGTGTTAAAGGTCATGATGAAGAGTCATGGCTCTGGAGTCTGATGGAATATTGCCACATTCTGATTCCCCCACAGAGTTTGACAATCTGAAGGAAGCCATTTATTATCCCAGGACCTGTTTCCTCATCTGTATAATGGGACTGACACTATCAATCAACTCCACAATTGAGTCTCCAAAGGCCTCACATCATGGTCTTTGTAAAGCCAGGTTCTGTAACTATGGAACATGGAAGTCATATGTGCTACAATCCAAATGAAAGGTTAAAAATCCTATGTCTGTTGTTCCATGTTCCAAGACTTGGCTTCCTAGATTGTAAAGTTAGGATAAATTTATATTATCTACCTCATTAGATTTCTCACAGAAAAAAAGAAAATATAGTTTATAAAACATATCAACTAAATTCTTTGTTAATCTTTGGTCTTTTGGTAACAAGCGGCTTTCTTTACCTTTTATAAATAACCAGCCCTTGTAATACCAGATTCCTTTTTACTTATTTCTCTTACTGTCTGAATTGCAGCTTATGTAAGCCCAAGGACAAGTGTTTTTCATTATCATATCACAAGCACTGGACACATCATTGAGTCGCTGGGATGGGCAACTACCAGCAACTTTGTCAGTATGGATAGCTGTTTGCACATAATGTCAGAAGAGGTCTTAGCTGTGGTGGGAAGATGAGAGATTATGAAGGAAGAATCCTTTGAGGACATCTCATCTCTCTTTTTGTAACAATCTGAAGCCTGGAGGTTAATGGGGGTCAGACTATCTCATTTAACACCATGTGAATAACAGAGGATGCTTGTTCCAGGAGTGAGACTGGATTCCCAAAACAAAATACATGCTTTATCAGTGAATCTGACTGTATCAGGTTTTTCAGTAGTGTTATGCCGGTTAATAGCTAACATGTTCCCTAAGAGCAGCACAAAGTCCTGCTTTGTAGCCTATGCTGATCACCTTGGTATAAATGTTCCTACCATACTACTTTTTTTTTTTGGTCAGTCCTGGGCCTTTGGACTCAGGGACTGAGCACTGTCCCTGGCTTCTTTTTGCTCAAGGCTATCCTGTCTCCAAATTAAATATCAAGGAAAGGGGGGTCAAGTGTGCCAAAATCATGGAAGCTTGAGTGTGGTAACTGTGCTGTGGCTCTCTCTCATTTTGCAGCTCTCTTCTCGTGCACTGGCTGTGCCAGTGAACAGTCTGGGATCTGTGTTCTCTCAGCACACTTCCATTCAGGGTTCTGCTCAAGCAGTGCATTTTATTTTATCCTCCCAATCTGGGTGATGCTTTCTGCAACAAACTGACTCAATTAGCCTTTCATTGTAGAGTCCAATTGTGAGCCAATTGGACAGAGGTTTTTAAGTAAGATGAGTCTGGTGGCATTAGTCTTGCACTGAAGGACAGTAATCTGCTTCAAAGTGGGGTTCACTTAATAGTCTGCTGGAGAGACTGAAAAGCAGAAGACAGGTCTCTGAAGACTAAGCAGGGAATCGGGGACTTCCAGGGCCCAGATCTGATCCAGGCCAGGTTGTATGCAGAGTAAGGAGCCCCAGCTGCCTGGGCTGGCTTTGCAAAGTTAGATCATTAACTTTAATTACCAGGAAAAGTCTTCTGAAATTAATACTTAATCCAAGCCGGATGCCATCAAAGCCTGCTGAGTAACCTCAAGCCACCTTCAAAAATTTCCTTAGAAGAAATAAATCCTTTAACTAAACTATAGAAAACAGATAGGTTTAATATCCTTCAGTGTGCTCTGTAAAAAGAAAAAAGATAAAAACAAACCCACCAGTAAGACACAGACTGATGTTGATAATTAGGCACATGCTCATGCATTCACTGTTTCTTCATTTATCATTTTTTTGTTGTTGTTGTTGGTGGTGATGGTGGCAGTTGTGGTGCTTGAATTCAAGACCTGGGCACTGTCCTTGAGTTTTTCTATTCCAGGCTAACACTCTACCACTTTGATCCATAGCTCCCCTTCCAGTTTTCTGCTGGTTAATTGTAGATAAGAGTCTCGTAGGCTACCCTTCCTGGGCTGACTTTGAATCATAATCCTCATATCTCAGACTTCTGAATAACTAGTAGTACAGGAGAGAACCACCAATGCTCAGTCTTGTCTCATAGGTTCTCACCAAGCCTTTCAGTTTCAGCACATGGCCCTGTATAGGAGATATAATAAAGACCCTCTCTGAGGAGTGCCAGGTTCTGTGAAGAAATAAAATTAAATAAATAGATAAAGAAAGAAAGCAGACCTCCTGCATCTGCCCTAGAGATCTACCATAATGGATCAGGCAGGTAGTTCTCTAGCTTCAAGAAAAAAACAAACAAACAAACAAAAAAAAACACGTGGAATTCTATGCAGCTCGTGAAGTGTACTTGAAATCTACCATGTATCGAGCCTTTTAGTGCCCCTTATAGATAAATTCTAGGGAGAGGATGTGTCATGTGCTTTCTCTGGGTCTTTACAGATTTACTGTCATCCTCATCCCACTCTACCCTTACACCTTGCCATGTCCAGCTCCATCAACCTAGGCTTGTTGGTATTAAAAGTATGTTTAGCAAATGAAATCTCTTGGGTAGGAAGAATTAAAAACAGCATTGGAAAGGTCCATAGCCAACTTGAGGAAGTGTAAGATAGAAATCTGAAACTTCCAGATGATTTTAATTCTCCCCAGGGCCATTGTGTTCTCTCCCAGAAACAGAGCAGCTCTCTGCTGACATGACCTCAGAGGTGGTCAGCTCTTGTTCAGGATTTCTCCAACAATATCTCTTTATCAGACTGAGAAATAGTCATCTGGCTTCAGAAAGCATGTCTGTGGTTTCTCATCACTTCTGGGTCTCTACAACCTCAGTACCTCCCTCCCCCTCTCCTGGGTCTTCTGAGCAGATCATGCTGGCCCCTGTAGAGATGCCATATTAGAAACAGGGCTATATTGTGTCCGGTGGAATCCTCTGGACACCAGCACAGGCTCACGGTACCCACTGGGAGTTTGCACGCATCCCTCTTGCCTCTCACTTCTGTTCCCAAAAGGCCAGCACTAAAGTGCCACCAGGTTGGAAGGAATCACTGCCTCCTGAGCAGAGAAAAGATGTTTTAGGAGTCAGAGACATGCATTCTTCAAACTAGAGGACTTATGGGAGCAGATGAGCTTTAAGATCCTATTTGGATGCCAGGAACATATTTCTGTATAAAGTAAATATTTTCCCACTGTGGATCTCCAGTGAGTGTATCGAAAAGCATCTTTCCTAAAGATACAAATAAGTCTAGTCAGAAATAAATATTGAAAGGTAACTTCAAAGCCTCAAGATTTCTCCAGTTATAGTCCCTGAAGAATACTCTGCAAATAAACAGGCACATACAGGTGGATTGGGGCTCTGATGGACAAAGAGGGGGTAGATATTTGAGACAGTGTTTGTTTGTATGTGTGTGTGAGAGTGTGTAAAGAGGCATGGGAGAAGAGGAATAAAATTTATGTATTTCTAGATACTTAGAATCGTTTTCCTCCTAATATATGTTTTATATTTGTCATTGAAACAATGTTATACATATTTATGAGATGCAATATAATGTTTTAATACATATATGTAATGTATAATAATTAAATCAGGTTAACTAGCACATCTATTACTTCTAAAATGAGTATTATTTTCTTGTTGACAATATCCCAAATCCTTCCTACTAGTTGCTTTAAAATAGGCAATTAATTGTTGTTGACCATAGTTACCCCACCGTACATTCGAAGGTATTCTTACTAGATTATTACACCGATTTCCATTAAAAATCCTGTCTCCAACACCTCACTTCCCAACTCAGAAGTTGTGGACAATTTACTCACATTTACCCCTTTTTTCCTATTGCAGATCTCGCCTAGCAAATTTTTTTTATCAACTGTCAGCCACAGTCAAGGTCTGTCAGCAGCTGTCTAAAGGAGAACTATGCATATTGCCTCCTCGCCTACTCAGGGCTGATTGGTAAGATTAGGGGCATGGGATAGGAAGAGAGTCAGGTTTACAAATACCATCACCCTTCACACTTCACCTTGCAACATCCTGATGTGTGCATAAGGGAATATTAACCAGAAGCCACTGTGTTAGCGTTTTAACAATAATCCCTGTAAAAAGAAAGTAGAAAAGGAGGAGGAAGAGAAGGAGGAGGGAGAGGAGGAGAGGAAGAAGATGAAAGGAAGGAAGGAGGGAGGGAGGGAGGGAGGGAGGGAGGGAAGGATAAAGAAGAAAAGGAGAAGATGAAGAAGAGGAGAAGGAAGAACAAGTGGAGGTGGAAGAAGAAAACAAGCAAAAGTAATGGATCCAGGAGGATGCAGGAAAAGCAAAGGCAGAAAATGGGGATTATTAAGGCACAGAGAGACTGAAAGTGGGATGAAGAGTGAAGCATGTCTGTCCCGGAACCGACCATGCAGAACAAAATCAGGAAAACAAGCATGCCTACTTATGGAAGAAGAAAGCAAGTCAAACCAAGTTAATTGAATTAGGGAACTTAGGAAAGAAGGATCTTGGAAGGCATTCTGTCTGGGGAAATCAAAGAAGCTGTTTCCCAGAAATAACCCTTTGGAAATAAAATTGCTAAGTAGGCAGGGAGTTGGGAGTGGCGGATGTCCTTCTTGTCATTAGCTGCTTTGGTAATCCAGCTCCCCATGTGCAAGGGATTTTTTAGACTAATGTTTAAAAATGGGTTTCCCACCCCCAAAAATATTGTTTCATAACTGAAACAATATTTTGTCTGTCTTTTGAGACATCAAGCACTGGGGAAAACCATGTTGTCAGCATTCAAGAGCACAACACCATTAAACAAGGGACAATTGGGTTATAAAAAAGACTGAGAAAAAGGCAAACATGATAAATAGGGCTGTCAGAAGGAAAGGCATGTGTACCAGGTATGGGGATAGAAGAATCCTTGGTGTCAATGCCCCATGGAAGTTGGCATGTAGTAAGGAACATGCTGGGAAAGTGAGAGAAATCACAATTGTCAAGAGTGTGATGGCCCAGACAGGGTGTGTGTTCCTGTAAGGTGTTTGTGTTAGGGGCATACACATCAACAGGAAAAACTTCACACCCAGAATTACAGCACAGAATAAGTTTCTTACTACTAGAGTGTCCTCCCCCATAAGAGACTTCAAGAAAATCAGTAATGGAATTTAATACAAGGGTGTTACTGCTGACTCTTGCACATTTGTTACTCTTGACTTTTTGAAATGACACCTCTGTTCCCATGGATGAGAATTTAATTATACCTTAATCATTGTGGAGTTAGGGACCATTTCTATTGATCTAATGAGTGAGTGCATTTTCCTATGTCAATACTCCAGATTTACTTTCACACTCACCTTCTTCTTAACAATGTTAGTCTTTACTGGCAATTATTTATCCCAATGTCCAATTATAGAAATAACAAAAATGATCATTCCACAGTCATTGTTAAAAATAAGTAAAAGGAAAAATAAAACCAGAGACTCTCTCAGAAGACAAAGTCAAGCTACATGCCCATATGTTGTCACTGTTAGCCATTAAGCCGGTGTCTTTCCAGGAGTGCATGCTCATTAACTCTTCCATGAGTGGCCAAGGCAAGGCACAGCCAACACTTCTGTGTGGTTGTTCTATGCTTGGCCTTGCTTACATGTCTAAGGACAATGAAATAGAGGGGATGAGTGATGGAAACAATGTGTTCTGAAACCAAAATGTATTTCTCTCTTGGGTCTGAATATTTCCTTCAGTATTGATTTCTCAATCATTGGAGCCTACCATCTTAATTTTTTGCACAAATCTTGTTAATAATTCTATAAGTCTGGGATCCATCATGGTGCCAGGGATAAAATAGATTTATCATTCTTACACAGCATTTGAGATGCCTGTTTATTCCCCAACTGAGTGAAAGCTCCTTCTACATGGCAGATAAGAATTTTCATACCAGGTTAAAATAGGATATTATTCAGTCAGTGCAAAACAGTCAGGAATGGAGGATGAAGATAACATGGCTGTGACTCAGAGGAGAGGATTAAAAGAAAATCTTCTTTCTGGCTGTGAACCAAACACGCCGTATGGATGATGGATCACCTAACTGCTTAGTCCCACAAGAATATCTAATAGCAAAAAGCTCCTGGACATCAGTGGACAATGTTTGGTAGTAGCCATCCCAGAGAAGACATTGTGGTTGTATAAGTATGATTTCATCATGTATTTGTGCCAGTCCAGAACTCAGTATAAAAATCAGGAATGTCACACAATATAAGCAGAAGGATCACCTGCCATTTCAGAGGAGATGATTTAGGAGCTCTTAGCTCAGAGAATTCCTATCATTTATGTCCAATTCTTTGCAAATGTGAAGGACTTTAAATCATTTGGGAATCTGGTGGTCAGACATTAACACATAGGATACAGGATGTGTAGTGTGGGTTGGGGTGGGGGGGGACATTTTGGAAACCTTGAAACTTCCTTGTGTTTCTTTTGAAGAAGTCATTTGCTTCAGAGAAGAATGGATTTCAATCACTGAAATTATCTTTTTGAAATATGTAGACCCATTGCTATCTATTTATTAAGATGGATGACATTTTCAAGTTAATGCAAGAGATTTGGCCACTCATGCATTCTTAGCTAATTCACTTCTACTCCATAACATCCATAGTATTTAGGCAGGAATAAATTACCCTAAATGAAGCTCAAGGAATTTTGTTATCATTTTTTAAAGTAAATGTGTAAGTTATTTTATGTGTTCAAGATTAATTGCCAAGAAAAGGGACAGTTTAACAAAATTTCTCACACAGCAAGCCCAGGGTTTATAATTATCCACAGTGCATCTTCTTTGAGGGGAACAGTTGTTCCTTTTTATGCTATGGAGAAGTCCCCATCATTACATAAGAATGAAATGCCTTGTTTTCCCCTTCCAGGCACAGTGATGACTTCCAACTACATAAACTCCAGCAACCTCAGCGTGGCCCTGTGGTGTGACTGCAGGAACAGTGGGAACGAGCTGGAAGAGTGCTTGAAATTTCTGAATTTCTTCAAGGACAATACATGTCTCAGTGAGTTTTTGTAAGAATAAATAACTAAACAAGAAGCATACAGACTCAAACATGTTTTCCTCCCTGAGCGGAAGCAGGTATATATTTGATTCATGTCTTTTGCCTCTCTCCAACTTCCTATGCATCTTTCTGTCCATCCCTCTCTCGTTCTCCTTATCTCTCTTGGTTTCTGTCTCTCTTTTTCCAGTCGCTGATGGTGACTCCAGCTCCTTTAGGATATAGTAATGCAGCAGAGACTGGAATAATTGATGAACTAGTGTTGCTAAGACTGAATCCAAAAACCTGGGAGAGGGAGAAATTCAAATTCTGGAGGGTACATTATGTAGGGAAGAATACCTCTACCCTCAGGTGAAATTTTGATCTGGGCAGCCCATGGAAATTACATTCCTGGGCTTCTAAAATCCTGTGCAGAATACAGTGTGAGAAGCTCAGGCAAATTAGCTGGGGTGCAGACTGCAAGGACTCTATGGGAGAAATTAGAATGTGAACATCAATATCCCCTTAGATGTTCATTGTGTGCTGAGAGCAGAAGCAACAAATCTTGAGTGTGGGAAGCTGATGATGCAACCAGGAGGCTGAGGATATGGGTTATCTCAAGAGATGAGATAAGCACTCTGGGATGGCTTGTGGGGGAGAGGGGTCTTACTTGGAATATAGCTGGTTATTGCTGCAGTGTCCTTTAGGCAATTTGGAAACACATTTGCTAAAGAGATGAAGCTAGAGAGAAATGTAGAGATGTGAACAGTGGACATCCACCAGACAAACTCCAAAAGCAGGATACCAGGGCTCTGTCACAGGCAAACCCACTATGGGCATTCTTTAGTTGGGATACTAGGAAATATCACTCACTCACATGGAAGCCACTGAGTAGGTGTTAAAACTCACTCTGCAGTGATAAGGCGGGATCTCATTTGTCCTGTGTACCTGAACAGTATGAAACATAGATTTCATTATATCTGTCTTGCAGCTGAATAAAAACTGCATTAACATAAACCATATGTGGCAGAACTGGCACGCAAAGCCAGGGATCGGGCTCCTTGTGCAGCTCTCCTGTCTCCCCAAAGCCTTATTCATGCCTGATAGTGAAATACCTATTGGCGCCAAGCTCTCATGACTCACAGCTGTAACCCCAGGTACACAGGAGGCTGATATCTGAGAGTCATGGTTCAAAACCAACCTAGGCAGAAAAGTCTGTCAACTCTTATCTGCAATTAACCAGCAAATGCCAGAAGTAGAACTTATAGTTCAAGTAGTAAAGAGCCAATCTAGAGTGAAAAATGATAAGGGACATTGCTCTGACCCTGATTTTAAGCCTTTGTGCACATAAACACATATGTGCACTCACACTTATATGTCTACTGGGATCAGGTTTGAGTTCTAGGTGATAGGTACTATTTTCTTGGAATAAAGATTCAGCTATCCACCTCTGTAAGCCTTGTCCTCTCAAATATAACTATTCCTCCATGACATTCTGCAGTATGTTGACTGGTTTTTTGGAAACAATAGCTCACCATTTGCCATGTACACAAAAAACAGCTTTTGAGTATTACTCTAAAACCTCTTCATCACTTCTTTGGTTGCTAAGAAAAGCCCAAGTCCTCCGATGCTTCAAATAATGTAGCTGAAATCCCCTGTTTTGATTCTTTTAAAAATACCACAAGCATTTAGATTCTTAAGTGAAATTCAAATCCAGAAAATTGGTCTGTGGATGGAGGCATTTGCTAAGACATTGAACATGTCAAGGTATGGCACCTGGGACTTCATCTTTCCTCATGATGGAATGGAGGTTTTAAGAAGATAAAGCAATAACAATACAGTAAGCAGGAGAACATACACTGTCTGCAAAAAACTTTTTCCCCTACAGAGAAATTAAAGATGTCCCTGCTTAACAGTTTGGAATAGAGATGAGTAGTCTGGTTTCTTATTGCTAATTACTTTTCAATAAAAATAAATGCATTTGGTCGATAAGAAGGGCCAAAGTCAGCCAGGATATTTTTTTTTTTTGTTGTTGTTGTTATTTTATGAGTCCTCAGATTGGATCGGAGACGGAGCACTGAAAACAGTGGGCTGCAAATTCAGTCTCATGTAAAGGCCCTAACCTAAGAGGAATTGTACGTTTAATCCACACAGAGAAACTCAGTTTTAGTTTCCAATTAAGCCAAACCTTTCAAATTGGTTTACCATAAACACAAATATAATCCATTATTTACTTCTAGTTGGGGCTGGTAAGTTGTGTTTTTTTGAGCCAAGTATATGGCAGATAGATGTAGGAGGAAGAGAGAAGGATGAGAGGTGATGGAAGTGAGATCCCAGTTGCGTTGCTTTATCCAGAGGCCATCTCCTCTGAGGGGACTCTCTCCCACTTTAGCCATCAATTTCCTTCCCTTTATTCCACCTCACCTATCAACTTCCTCTTCACACCCCAGTGATCTCTGGTTCCTCTTGCTTCATTTTTCTCCAGACATTTATCACTCTCTGTCTATTATAAATTTTGCCTATCTGTGTACCCAGACTAAAGTTCTGGTTGGGGAGGGACAGTTGTCTTTTGTTGCCACTGTTTACAGTTATGTAACTACCACATGTAGAAGTGCCTGCTGCTTAATTTCTGTTAATGTTTGAATGAACAAAAGTCTGAGCAACTGAACTCACTGGGACAAGGTAAACACCTTGGAAAGCATGGTAGACTGGTCTGGAACTCAGTATATAGCTCAAGCTGGCCTCTAATTAGTGATTCTCCCACCTCTGCTTCCCAAGTGCTGGGACTATAAGAGTGTACTAACGAGCTGTTGCGGTGACTTCCGGGAAGAGATCAGAGCAGCTGCAGTGCACTAGCTCAGCTCCCTCCAGCACCGCAGATTTCTCACCCCATAGAAACTTTTACCAGTAGAAATACAACCAGCGTAAGTTGTAACAGTACAGGGATTCTGGCCAGGAAGGAAAAATCGACTTTGCACGTCTGAAAACACAGATTCAAGCTCTGGGCGGTGTCCCACCGCCACGCCAGTGTCGGCGACACTGGCACAGTGCCCATCACAGCCACCCGCACTCCACGGAGGTAAAGCACACAGCGGAGACCAGCCAGCGAATGAGCACGGACAACCTGAAATCGCCGAGAAAGCGTGAGTGCCCACGAAAGATATTCCCACTCGTGACCACAGAGCAACTCCGGCAAGGCAGCCCTGCCCCCACCGCCAGAGCAAAGCGCCAACTTTGCCACTGGCATAGGGTCAGACCAGATTGGAACTAAAGCGGGCCTGGGAAAAGCAAGGTCAAATTAGCCATCTTTGAAAAGGGAAAGAGGGACCAATCAGCGAGAGCCAACTCCACCCAGGAGAACGCACCCTGCCCTGGCGGGAGGCATGCCTTACGCCTGGCTTAGCCAGAGGTGCCCCGCCCTGCCCGCCGGAACTTTTAAATTTAAAGCAAAAACAGACACCAGCTCCCAGCAGCAGGGAAACACCAGATGGAGGAATCTGAGACAGTTAAACGGTCCCATCACAGAGGAAGCCCAATTCCCAGCCTGAAAAGGAGCTGCTTTCCAAAGCCACCTCTGTGAAGGAGGCCGCCCGGTGCAGGAGGTAGAAGCCTTGCACAGGCAAGCACCTCTTAGCTGGGTAAAACAGGCCAGAGGCGCCCAGCGGCCCTGCAGCAAACAGAGGAGCAAGCTGAATTCTGCCAAACCCAGAAAACCAGGAATATAGTCTGCAGACCAACATAAGGAAACCAGAGACTGGGGAAAGATGACCCAAACAAGGAAGACTCCATCTTTTTTCTTTATCTTTTCAACATTTCTTAAACTTTAAAAAAAATATTTTTTTTTCAATTCGGAAAAGTCATCTTTTTTCTTTCCCCATGTTTTCTATTTTTACCAGTTTGTTTTATCAAGTTTTTTTTTTCTTTTCTGTTTGTTTGGGTTGTTCCTTTGCTGAATTTTTTAAGTTATTCCTTTTTATTTTATCTTCTTTTTTAGATAATTTTTCTCTGTTGTGTGCATCTGTCTCCCACTACTTTTACTTTATTTCTCTCTCTGCATTCTCTTTCTTTAAAACTTACTTTCCTATGAAGAACACCTCCACTCTTTTCTGCTGACTCTCCATTATCTATCATTGCAACCTTACTCTCTCTACTGATTCTACTCTTCTCGACACTTCCACGTCACTGAAACTAAACCAAAATCACCACCTCCCCTCCCTAATACATTTTACTCTATTCTCTTTACTACCTCCAACTTACCCTCCTGTCTTACTGCCTGGACCTCTAGTCTCCAATGACTCCTGGTTATTGGATATAGGGTATCCCAGCTTAATACAAGTGAATCAAAGGGGTTCATAGAGAAAGCCAGTCCTAAAAGTTCTTAATATAAAAACAAGAATTGCGTATAGGGTTGTAACAGTAAATAAGTAACTACTGAATACAGGGCCCAGGATCAGTTGTTATATTGAGATTGTATTCTTTAGGAACACCAAATCTAATTTTATAGACAGGTATACAGGGTATCTGTAAATAATTGTGAACTTGTAAGATTTACACAACACTGCCTGGTAAGGGCTACGTTGGGTCTTCAATGGTGCTCACAGGTGCTGGTAGACTGGCATCCCCAATTCAAATGGGCAGAAGAAACACAAGAAAGATGGCAAACAATGAAGTCTTATCTCCCACTCAAAACAAGCAGGAAGCACAGCAGTCAATCAAAGACATAGAAGAGAACCCTCAAAATGCTCTACAAAGTCTACTGATAAACATGATAAATGAAAAGTTCGAATCTCTTCAGTCAATTATTCTAGAGCATGAGGAGGCAAAGCAAAAATTAATGGAGAATTTCCTGGCATCCACAAATAGAAAGATAAATGAACTTCAAGAGTCAAATGAAAAGATAGCTAACCAGCTTAAAGATTTGAGAGACAACTCTCAAAACCAAAGTAATGAAGTTAATGAAGTAAAGAAGTCCATACAAGACCTAAGAAATGACATGGAAATTATTAGGAAAGACCAGTCAGAAGCAAAAGAGATTCGAAATCAAGTAACTAGCCTACAGTCTCGACTAACTGAAGCACAGGATCGAATTTCGGGAGATGAAGATTCCTTAGACTCTATGGAGAAAGATAAAAAATCAATACAAATCCAGTCCAAGCAACAAAACAGATCGCTACAGGAGATTCAAGACACGATCAGGAAGCCCAATTTAAGGATAATAGGTATTGAGGAAAACTTGGAGAAAGAGGTTAATGGGATAGGCAACCTATTTAACAGAATATTAGCTGAGAACTCCCCAAATATCCAGAAGGAAAGGCCTATACAGATACAACAAGCATTTAGAACCCCAAATCAACCAAACGAGAATAGGACATCCCACCGACACATTGTGATCAAAACAGCTTCAGCAGAGAGCAAAGAAAAAAAAACCTCAAAGCTGTTAGGGCAAAGAAAACAATCACATATAAAGGAAGAGCAATCAGAATTACCCCAAACTTCTCAGCAGAGACCATGAAAGCAAGGAGAGCCTGGAATGAAGTATACTAAACTCTAAATAAAAATAACTACCAACCAAGAATTCTGTACCTAGCCAAACTCTCCTTCATAGCCAAAGGTCAAATAAAAGTCTTCTACAATAAGGAAAAACTGAAACAATATATCTCCACCAAACCAGCTTTGCACAAAATCCTTAAAGATGTACTATACAGGGAAAATAATCAAGATCCCAATACAGACAGAGAAATGAACCCTAATTAGTAAACATCAGATCAAGAAATGGGAAGACACAGCTTTAAACAAGATAGGGATAATGAAAGGAACAAACGATCATCTCTCAATCCTGTCAACATTAATGGACTTAATTCTCCAATCAAACGACATAGGCTCATAAGTTGGATCAAAAATCAAGATCCATCTTTCTGCTGCCTCCAAGAGACACATCTATCCAGCAAAAGTAAGCATCTTCTAAAAGTGAAAGGCTGGAAACAAATCTATCAAGCAAATGGCCCCCATAAGCAGGCTGGAGTTGCAATCCTAGTATCAGACAAAATTGTCTTCAAATTAAAAAAGGTAAGAAGAGACAAAGAAGGTTACTACATACTAGAAAAAGGATCTCTCTGACAGGAAGAAATAACCATTCTAAATATCTACACACCAAATGCAGGAACACCCAACTTCATCAAACAAACACTATTGGCTCTAAAATCACTCATAGACCCAAACACATTGATAGTTGGGGACTTTAACACTCCACTATCACCTCTGGACGGATCAACACGCCAAAAACTGAACAAAGAAACCACAGAACTAAACAATTGCATAGACCAACCAGATTTAATCGACATCTACAGAATATTCCACCCAGCAAGGACAGAATACACATTCTTTTCGGCAGCACATGGAACATTCTCCAAAATAGATCACATCTTAGGGCACAAAGAAAATCTGTACTAATTCAGAAGTATCAAAAACATTCCCTGCATTCTCTCAGACCACAACGGAATAAAATTAGAGCTCAACTCAACCAGCCACCACAGAAATTGCTGCAATTCATGGAGACTAAACAACACACTGCTGAACCATCAGAGGGTCATTGAAGAAATTAAAACGGAAATTCAAATGTTTATAGACTTCAACCAAGTTGAGGTCACAAAGTACCAGCTCCTTTTGGACACAGCAAAGGCAGTACTCAGAGGAAAATTTATATCTCTGAGTGCATACATCAACAAATTGGAGAAACAGCAACTCAATAATTTAAGGAACCACCTTAATTTCCTTGAGAGAGAACAACAAGCCAAACCCCAAGTCAATAGTCGGAAGCAAATTATTAAAATCAAATCAGAAATAAATCAATTAGAGACGAAAAAAAACACCGAAAGAATCAACAAAACAAAGAGTTGGTTCTTTGAAAAAATCAACAAGATAGACAGACCCATGGCAAACCTGACCAAAAAACAAAGGCAGCACGCTCAAATAAACAAGATAAGAGATAAAACAGGTAACATCACCACAGAAATAACCGAAATTCAGAAAATAATAAGGGACTATTTTGCAAACCTTTATGCCAACAAATTCGAGAACTTGGAAGAAATGGACGATTTCCTAAAAAAAATTCATATCCCCAAACTGAACCATGAAGATTTAAACCTCCTAAACAGACCCATATCCAGTATTGAAATAGAAACGGCAATAAAGTATCTCCCATCCAAGAAAATCCCAGGTCCAGACGGATTCACTGCAGAATTCTACAAGGCCTTCAAAACAGTACTCACACCAATATTTCTCAAACTCTTCAATGAAATTGAAAGAGAACATTCACTTCCAGAGTCATTATATGAAGCCAGTATAACCCTCATCACAAAACCAGGCAGGGACTCAACATGGAAAGAGGACGATAGACCGATCTCCCTAATGAACATAGATGCAAAAATTCTCAACAAAATTCTGGCCAATCGACTTCAACAGGTCATCAAAAAAATCACACACCACGATCAAACTGGATTCATCCCAGGGATGCAAAGTTGGTTTAATATTCGCAAGTCAATTAATGTAATCCACCACATCAACCGGAGCAAGCGAAAGAACCACATGGTTTTATCTCTGGATGCGGAAAAAGCATTTGATAAAATCCAGCACCCATTTATGCTAAAAGCCCTGGAAAAACTGGGATTCCACAGAATATTCCTGAATATAATTAAGGCAGTTTATGACAAATCAACAGCAAGCATAACTCTAAATGGTGAAAAACTGAAGCCATTCCCTTTAAAATCAGAAACAAGGCAGGGATGTCCACTCTCTCCCCTGCTCTTCAACATAGTACTAGAATTCCTAGCTAGAGCAATCAGGCAAGAAGAAAATATAAAGGGGATCCAAGTAGATAAAGAGGTAGTTAAACTCTCTCTCTTAGCAGATGACATGATCCTATACCTAAAGAATCCCATAGACTCTACCCCCAAACTACTAGAGCTGATCAAAAACTTTGGCAAAGTTTTAGGATATAAAATAAACCCTCAAAAATCAATGGCCTTTCTGTATGCTAAGGACCCGAAGACCGAGGCTGATATCAGGAAAGCAACCCCCTTTGCAATGGCCTTCAAAAGCATAAAATACCTAGGAATAACCTTAACCAAAGAAGTGAAAGACCTCTTTGAGGAGAACTTTAAAACCTTGAAAAACAAAATTAAGTCAGAACTAAGGAAATGGAAAAACCTCCCATGCTCCTGGATTGGGAGGATTAATATAATCAAAATGGCAATATTGCCAAAGGCTATCTACAAATTCAATGCAATACCCATTAACATCCCACCACCATTCTTTGATGAAATAGAGGAAGCAATCCAGAAATTCATATGGAATAATAAAAGACCTAGAATAGGAAAAACAATCCTAAGGGGAAAGAACAGTGCTGGAGGAATTACAATACCCAACTTCAAACTGTATTATAAAGCTATAGTAATAAAAACAGCTTGGTATTGGCACCGGAACAGGCCTGAAGACCAATGGAACAGAATTGAAGACCCGGGAATGAACCCAAAGAACTACGCCTACTTAATCTTTGATAAAGGGGCTAAAACAATAGTTTGGAAGAAAGATAGCCTCTTTAACAAATTGTTCTGGAAAAACTGGCTCAATACATGCAACAAACTAAAACTTGATCCTTATACATCACCCTGCACCAAAATCAATTCCAAATGGATTAAAGACCTCGAAATCAAAACAGACACCCTGAAAACACTAAAGGAAGAAGTAGGAGAAACACTTGGGCTCCTTGGCGCAGGACAGAACTTCCTGAACAAAGACCCAGAAAGGCTACAAATCAAAGAAAGGTTGGACAAATGGGACTGCATCCACCTGCAGAGCTTCTGCAAGGCAAAGGACATATCTTGCAAGATAAACAGAAAGTCCACAGACTGGGAGAAGATCTTTACCGGCCATTCAACGGACAAAGGCCTCATATCTAAAATATATGCAGAACTAAAAAAATTACCTTCCTCCAAAACAAAACCGCAAAGAACTAATAGCCCACTCATCAAGTGGGCTAAAGACCTACAAAGAGACTTCTCTGATGAGGAAATGAGAATGGCCAAGAGACATATGAAAAAGTGCTCTACATCACTGGCCATAAATGAAATGCAAATCAAAACAACATTGAGATTCCATCTCACCCCAGGAAGAATGTCATATTCAAGAAAACTAACAATAACAGTTGTTGGAGGGGATGTGGCCAAAAGGGAACTCTACTTCATTGTTGGTGGGAATGTAAACTGGTTCAGCCACTCTGGCAAGCAGTATGGAGAGTCCTCAGAAGGCTAAATGTAGAACTCCCCTATGACCCAGCAACCCCACTTTTGTGTATTTATTCAAAAAACCACAAACAAAATCACAGTAAAGCCACCAGCACAACAATGTTCATTGCAGCGCAATTTGTCATAGCGAGAATCTGGAACCAACCCAGATGCCCCTCCGTAGACGAATGGATCAGGAAAATGGGTACATATACACAATGGAATTTTATGCCTCTATCAGAAAGAATGACATTTCCCCATTTGTAAGGAAATGGAAGGACTTGGAAATAATTTTACTAAGTGAAGTGAGCCAGACCCAAAGAAACATGGACTCTATGGTCTCCCTTATTGGGAATAATTAGCACAGGTTTAGGCAAGTGACAGCAGAGGATCACAAGAGCCCAATACTTTACCCTTATGATCACATAAGATGATGCTAAGTGAAATGAACTCCATTTTATGGAAATGATTGTTATATCACAGTTGTAACTACTTTCAACATCCATGTGTATCTGTAGTTTCTACTATTGATGATGTTCGTGTATCACCTTCTTGTCATTGTATCTACACTATCTCTGTAATCTTATCTGAGTGAATCGGAAACAGTGTGTACTGGTATTAGAATTAGGAAATTCAAAGGGAATACGAAAATTGAGAGACAAAGGGTAAAATAAGAGAAACAACAACAAAAGCAATACTTGCAAAACTGTTTGGTGTAAGTGAACTGAACACCACAGTGGGGGGAAGGGGGAGGGGGTCGGGGGGAATGAGGGACAAGGTAACAAAATGTACAAGAAAAGTATCCAATGCCTAACGTATGAAACTGTAACCTCTCTGTACATCAGTTTTATAATAAAAACTTAAAAAAAGAGTGTACTACCATGCCCAAACTTTACATTTCTTCACAGGAAAAAGGAAGAGTTTTGTTCTTGTTTTGAGATCATTTATGGAAACTGGTCCCTAGGTTTTCCATTCGCAGCATTCTAGCCAGTGGTTAAGCCATACAGTGCAGCTAAGATCACAAAAATGCATTTGTAAATTTGGAAGTTGTTTCGTATATTCCCCCAAAAGTGAAGTTGTTGAAAATGAGTTTGCAATTTGCTAAACTAAAAGAATAGCAATGTTAGATAAAAGTATTTCTTCTTGGGGCAAGGTTAGGCATAAAAAATTTTGTATATGGGGGAAAACATGCCAACTAAGAGTCATATATTACCAATTTGCACATTCATGCCCCAAATGAAGGAGTTTGATTTCTTATACAATGAGTATGAAATAAAAAATTCCTAAATCCTTGCCAAATCCCTGAAGACCTGGTTAAAAACTGTTGTTTATTCCTTTTTGAGGAGAGAACAACACAACAATTTAGTTCTGCCACAAAAAAAAATCTAATTCCATGAAACTTTAATAAGCTTTTAAAGTTTTACATTTTAAACTTTTCATTTAAATAGTACTGCTTCTATCTAATTATGCAGATTTTGTTTGGAAGACTTGGGAGCAGAAAAGGAGAAAGAAATTTTTACTTAAATATTCTCTAGCTATTGATGAGGTTTGCAGTAGGTTTTTCTTTGAAAGAGACTGGCTGCATTTTTTCCTGCCTCAGTCTTGTGATGAGCAATATGTTGAAAATAAAGGGACATTCACCAATTTACTTTTAGTATAGAATTTTGACAAATTTTTCTATAAGTTCACGTAACAAGTCTGAGTTTGTAAAGTGTTTACCAAGGAGCAGTGCAGAGCAAGGGCCTTGCTCAAAACATGTGACATAAATAGAAACAAAATAACTATTTCTTGGAGGATATCCAAGTGTCCATCTCAGGAATTAATGATTGAATTTTATTTTATTTTATTTTTTCCAGTCCTTGGGTTTGAACACTGGGCCTAGGTGCTGTCCCTGAGCTTCTTTTGCTCAAGGCTAGCACTCTACCACTTGAGCCACAGAACTACTTCTGGCTCTTTCTGTGATTAATTACGGAAAAGAGTCCATGGATTTTCCCACCTGGGCTGCCTTTGAACCTCGATCCTCAGATCTCAGATTCCTGAGTAGCTAGGATTACAGGCTTGAGATACTGGTTCCCTACTAGACTGAACTGATTTTTGAGCACCAAACCCAAAGCTTGGTTAGCACAAGCAGGGTGTCCAGATGAATAGGTTTTATGCAGCAAAGTCCAATGCTCTAATTAGAATTTCTACTGTACCTCTCTGAGTATGTGCATGAATACTGCCTGTTACATTTGCTGCTTGACTTTGAAATTGGATTCTTTCCTGTTTTACTGCAGAAAATGCAATTCAAGCCTTTGGCAATGGCTCTGATATGATCGTGTGGCGGCCAGCCTTCCTAGTACAGACCAACACTGCCACCACCACCACAGTCTTTCAAGTCAAGAACAAGCCCCAGGCACCTGCAGGGACTGAGAATGAAATCCCCACATGTGTGTTATTACCTTGTGCAAATTTGAAGGTGAGAACTGGGGTCTAGATTTTCTGTTGCAGCTCACTGTTAAAGGGGACTCAACGGTTTCTTTAATGAAATGTGCTCCGAGATAATGAAATGTTATTGGGATTTGAATATGGAAGCTGCATTTTAAACATAATAAATGTAGAGTGTGACATGTCATAGACTGGAGAGACAAATGGACAAAGAACTGACCCTGCATTTACTGAGGATGGAGCTTTGGTCGAGGTCATCCAGGTCTATAAGGTGAGAGTTCTAGGAAAGCGGACCCTTACAGGTCCTTGTTTGTGAGATAGAGTTGGGTTAACTGTTCATATGTGTTGCTGATTCCAGGTTCTCTACAAAGTAGTAGCTTCTTGAAAAGGAAAGAGTTGTCAGTTTGTCACCTTCACAGTTACTGCCACATCACCTGGAAAGTTTGACAGTCTCCGGTGTAAAGCAGAGTCATCCGTGGCTGCATCTTCTGTGGACTCTCGGAGGAGTTGGTTCTTCAGGAAGCAAATGTAAATGTATCCAGCAGCCAGAGAAAAGATGCTATGTGCTGCTCTACAACTCCTCACATATGAACGCAACCTAGAAATTTCTTTGGGGTTCATTAAGATCTGCAAGGGCAGAACTGTGATGGGTAGATTATTTTTTACCTTTTGTTAAAAGCAAAATGTTTGTTTAATTCACCTTGTATTGATTTTTTCATAGTAGTGAATGCTCAACTATTTGGTCAGACATAATTGGTATGCTCACAGAGGATTCTCACTGAGTTTACCTGTGTGGATATTATTGTTTTGGGGGAGAGTGCTGTTACTATGGCATAGTCTCGTTCTTTCCATGTATTTACGGCCCAGTGGTGACCACATAGACACTTCTGTCTCCTTCCATGCTAGGGAAAAGGATGTTTCCATCACCTGTGTGTCCAACCCTGTGCTTTGACCTCACACTCATCCAAGGACTGTGTTCTCCCTTCTGCCCTACTGGCTAATGATCAGGCTCCTGGAATTCTTACCAGAAGCCTTCTTTTGCCATATGCCATCTTGATCTACAACTCACGTTATTCCGCAGAAAGCGAAAGGAGGGTTTCCCTGCTTCTGATTTCCTTGTTATTATCTCAGTCCACGTGGCTCCCTTTTTCTTATTGTCTCATATGCCCTTCATCTACTTTTTTGTCTTTGCCCTCAGTCCTCCCACATCTCCATCCCAATACACAGTCCCAGAGAAACTCAATCACACAAAACACTAAGGAGGAAGAAGAGTGGAAACCACATAACTCAGATGCAACCTGATGTTCTTCAGGAGCCTTTCAGGAGCCTTCACCATCTCCAAAGCACCCTGAAGAGAAGGTCTGAGTTAGAGAGTAGCTTAAGGAATGATCATGTGTTATCTATGTGCCCTAGCCTGAAGCAGGGCCCTGAGTTTCCAAGAACGAAAGTGACTCAAACATGGTGGAGGTGGACATAGGGTCAGACAGGGACTTTAATTCATCTCTGGTTGGGGTTCTAACCCTACTTCACCTTCCTGGGGTTTTGATCATTCCTCTTAGGTCAGTTCTCTGTGACCTCTTCAGATGGTAAAAAACAATGAACAGATGATGGATAAGGCCTTTTAATTACAAGATAATGATGGGCCAGATGTGGTCTCTGACCAGTAAGAAAGGTGATATCTACCCAGTACAACCAGTGTCTTTCTGGACACATCCATATACATACAAGGTGGCAGGTGAGGCTCCCTTCAACTTGTTTATTAAATCCCTACTTGCTGGTTTTGGAAGTAGCTAGAGATGAGACTTGAGAATTACAGCACAGCATTACTCATCTGCAAACTCTAACTATAGTTGGCAAGATGTAACTTTCCCATAATTCTGAATAATCATGCAATGGTTCACAGGTGACATCTCTGATTAGTCATCATTGAAAACAATACATTACAAGTTTCTGCCCATGAGTGGACAGGAATCTGCCAATCACAGGATGTGTTCCCTGCCTCTCAGCTCATGTCACCTTCATCACAGATCCTAACTTGGGCTCCTGTGGTACAGGGTTTGCCTTGGCCTACAACCAGTCCATTGCTTCCAACATGACTCTGTCCCGCCACCCCACCCTGCCAGGAAGACTCTGTACCACTGCATGGTTGTTCTGGGGATACTGGAGAAGACAAGTTCTATATTTCCCAAGAAACCAAGCTTTTCATCAGCTCTTGTTAGTGATAGGAGCTTCTCAGCAGAGCTGCGTGGAGGGATGAGACTGGCTAAGAATAATGTTGGCCCCACATCTGCTCTCTCTGATGTACTTTGAAGCTAACTGAATGGCATGTGGCTCCTTGGAAGATTCCAGACTTTGACAGGTCCTTCCTTGACTCCTAAGGCTTCTACCTGTTTAAGTCTATATTTGTCCTGAGCCTAGCAGCCATTCCTTGATCAGATCTTGCTCTTATTTTCATCACTGTGGTGGCTTGCACAAGGAGGCTTATCTCTTAGACTCTCAGCTTCCCCATGCACAAAGTGTGAGTATAGCCTAGCTATTAAGAGCAGGCTCAAATGGGGCAGAGTGAATGCTCCAGAATGTCATTTTCTAAACATCCCCGTGTTGCCCAGCCTGTTGTGATTTTCCATATGGTCTCTATGCAATGCTGGATAGTGTGGTGCTGGGCCTTGCTTAGGAGCAGGAGCTGAGGTGTGCTGGGTCGCACTGGCAGCAGTGAGCATTGGCAGGTGAACAGTCTATCTGAATCTTTGAAACATTGCCCTCTCTTCCTTCATAGTAGCCACATGAATCAGGTGTGGCAGACATTCTTCCCTTTTACAATTGAGGAAACTGAGCCAAAAAGAGGTTACTGACTTAATAGAATCACAAATCATCCAATACATACTTGAGATCCTGGTCCCATGGCAAATGCACTTTGGCTTTGTTTTATAACCTTTGGGCAACTAAGGTTTACTCTTTCTGTTAGTAGTGGAGGGCAAGGAGGAAATAAAGAATAAAAGAGGAGGAAGGAAGCAGCTAGATTTGAGAGAACCTACTGCTATAGTTCTTCCCAGTGGTCATGGATATAAGTGAGAAGGACAAATACAAAATTCACACTTTACTCTGAGCTTCAGTCCCCAGATCTAGCAGACAGTATGGGAGGAAGACTGAAAGTTTACCAGTAGAACTTTTTGCAGCTTGATGCCCTGTTAAGGTGACCTGAATGAAGAATGGTCGAAAGGGTCATTTGAGGCCAGAGGACAGGAGCTGACAGTGACAATGAAGGGCCTTCACCCTGCGAACCTGATCTCTGTCTGATTTAGGACTTTGGCTTGACTCAGGGCTCCCAGTAGGCTCATTCTGACTCTAGATGAATTACTATTTGCTGGGGTCCCAGAAATATCTTAGGATGATGTTTGTCCCCACCACCTAGAATAGAATAACTAAACCAACCTGGAATCCATGGGAAACATTGCTGGACAGTCAAGGTCTTTGGCAACCTTAAAGTTCACTTCCCATGAGAAGTGCCCTCTTGTAAATATTTTTTAAGAATTCTATAATAGGAGAAACCTCTGGGAGATGAAGTCTCTTGTCTTCACATTTGGTTTGATCCCCACTCCCTTCCCCCCCTCGGAAGGGAAGAAATAGAAGAAACAATTTCAAAAGCTGCTTGGAAGTTGTATTACCAGCAAATCCTTGGCAGCTCTGCTTAGGGAATGGATGGTTTCTGGTCTCTAGTCATCATGGGGTTCATTGTGACTCCTGTGAAACTCTGCTTTAAAATAAGGAAGTTGATTGATTAGCATAAAATGTCATGGAAATGTCCAAGTGTTACCCCCCTCCCCGAGGTGATAAAATGCAGGGTTTGGAGTATCCCACTAGGGTCCCATGTCAGAAATAATTGGCTATCATATTGATAACAAGTTAACAAGTGTGATGCAAGCTGTGCTATTGTTGGCATATACATTTGACATGTACAAGGCAGTCACACACACACACACACACACACACACACCAAATAAACACTAATAATTCTACCAGTTTCTTCATAATCTGTACACTTGAGTGGCCTGGGAACTGGAAAAGCCCAAGATATTGAAATCAAATGCACTGTACTTGTCACTTATTTAAAGTTAATATCTTTGGAGACGTAAATAAGTCTTGAGAATGTTTCTATTTTGCATGCCTGGACAGTGTTTCACTTGGGTGACTTAAGATAATGGCCTCTTAATGTGTTATTTGAGGACCTCTGAGTTCCATATTGAGTGCAGACATTCATATGTCCCAGGGTGTCTGGCTCCAGAACACCCAAGAATGCTGAAATCCATAGATTTCAAGTTCATTATATAAAATGGCAGAGTATTTGCACAGGAGCCATGCATATCTTCCTGTAGTCTTTAAATCATGTGTGAATGACCTAAAATACCAAAAAGATATGTAAATGTTCTATAGATAGTTATTATACTGGATTCTTCAGGGAACACTGATAAGAAAGAATCTGTCCATGTTCAATACAGACAGGTTTTTGTACATATTATCCATCCAAAATGGATTGAATCCTCAGATCTGAGAGTTCCAGAAAGCTAACTGTAGGGTGAACTGGAATTACAAGCTGGGCCCTGGAGTCTTGGGAATAAGCTTAGAAGTCCCGAGACAATTTAAAGGCCTATACCCCTTTTCCCTTGAAAGTTATGTACAGGTCACACAGGGCATTCATGCAGGACCAGGGCTAGTAGGATTTCAAGGGGCAATTGACAGAAGCTCTAGTGAACTGTTTAAGCCAAGGTTAGGGTGTGTGTAGGTGTGATATACTGTGTGTGTGTGTGTGTGTCCAAATAAAATACACATTTGGGTGAGACATGGAGGACAACAGGTGAGAATTCCACATTTAGATTTTCTTTCTTCCTTATGGGACCTTGGAAGCAGCATCCTAGAATGGGACCCGCATAGCTGCCCGCTCAGTTGTAACAGAGATGTGCACAGGGTCCACATGGACAGCCTGCATAGGAATGCTTTCTTCCCACATGAGCAATGGTGATTAACTCTCCTGTCCCCACCCACGGCAGACCCATCATTGTCTCCACTAGTCAGACCACAGGTGCTCTGAGGAGTTTGTAGCAGGGACACTGTAGTCTGTCTGTGGGCCTGGGAGGGGTGGGTGCAGAGAACCTGAAGCGTTCACCAGAGGTGACCCTAGGTCCACACCTCCTATCTCCTAACAAAACCCCAACTCCTTTCCTTCTCATAGCAGGACAGAGTTCAGCCTACACTATCGGCATGGCCCTTGTGGATGCCAGAGTTTCCAGGTGAACAAGAGGAGTGGAGGGAAGTCATGGTCCCAGCCACAGTACTTCATGGCACCCAAATAAATATATAATGTCCATTTATTCCACATAGGACTGACCACTGCAAAGATGATTTTAAAATTCTTCTTGGGAGCCCAATCCCCAGAGTCTAAAGATAGCAAGAAGATGATTACCCAACCCTGCTAAATACGCAGGACTCTCTAGGTGGGTGACCAAGGGAAAATTCTAAGTGTTGCCTTTTCACAGGATAGTTGCCAATGGGTGTTCTGTAAATCATTTGTGCCGGAAGACTGACCCCATTATGTCATCTAATCCTGGAAATACAAGAGGCAAACTTAAATCTTTCTTGTCTTCCTACAACCAACATTCCATTGATGCTAGTATGTACTTGATAATCACTTTTAAAATCCTACTTATAGAAACTCATCTGAAGCTGTGAACAACATAGACGTCATTGGCTCCATGTGCTCATGTTCCATAAAAGTCAAGCTGATGCCTGTAATCCTAGCTACTCAGGAGGTGAGATCTGAGGATCACATTTCAAAGCCAGTCCAGGCAAGAAAGTCCCTGAGACTCTTATCTCCAATAAACTATTTAGAAAATGCTGGAAGTGCTCAAGTGGTAGAGCACTAAACTTGAGCAAAAAGAGGCACAGTAATAGAGCCCAGACCCTGAGTTCAAGCCCCAGTACAAACAGGAAAATAAATATAAAATAAAATTGAAACAATAAAATGTTTGTATTTGTATGCTATCTAAAATCTAGTAGTTCTCAAGTCCCAGTTTGAGGCATACTGTGAACAGCCTAATCATAAAAGAGGTCCCAGAACAATTTGCCTTACTAACTTTTATCACTTCTGCCTTTTATGGTTTTGAATGAATAAAGTAATGTGAATACTGCATTTCCTCTGAGTAAGACTATAATAACCCTTAGAGTTCAATCCTCTTATTTTGTGCATATTTTTAAGACAGGAGACCCAAGAAATGAGATATTTGATTCAGACAGGAGAAAGCAAAATAAAATTTCTTGTCCATATACTTTAAATACCTGTACTGTATTACCTAAATCAGAGAGCACTTTAAACATTTTGTTTTTGGTTAACATTATACATCACTATAGATGAAATCAGTCCTTGAATTCTTGTTGAACATTTGGAAGACTAAAGTGTCACACTGGTTCATAAACTAGCATAAAGAACAGTAATGATGTCTGTTCTGGATCCATCTGGCTTGTAACTGCAACACAAGTCAATTCCAATGCTAAGTATCCAGTGTTAGTGTCAGACCAAAGGTAGGAGGAATATGACTCCCCAACCAGGCTCCCTTCATCTCAGATGCCTGCTAAGCCCTGAGGCCTCTAAGGCCACCCACAGTTCTGATCACTTCGGTACAAATTTCAAGTATTTTCAGGAACTCTTCAGGTCAGTTCACTAGAATGACTCCTATAACTCAAGAAACTGATGTAACAACTTGATTATAAAGAATACAAATCAGAACCAAGTAAATGAAGAGATGCAAACACAAAGACTGGAAGGGCCTTCATCAAAACACTCTCCTTCCACAGGATCTGTGTGCTTTTTGTTTGTTTGCTTTTCTAGACCTGGGGCCTGGACTCAGGGCCTCAGCACTGTCCCTGGCTTCTTTTTGCTCAAGGCTAGCACTCTGCCACTTGAGCCACAGTGCCACTTCTGGCCATATTCTATATATGGATGGGGTGCTGGGGAATTGAACTCAGGGCTTCATGTATATGAAGCAATCACTCTTTCCACTAGGCCATATTACCAGCCCCTGATCTGTGTGCTTTATTGTCTTATCACAGGAATGTGTTTACTGCCTAGGAATCTCCAGTTTCCATGCCCAAAGTTTTTATAGAGGCTGCTCTACTACTGGCATAATAATAAATCAGCAGTCATGTGACTATTCACTATTTTCTGTTCTTCCCCTCTACCCTTTAATGGTCAGGTCATCTGGAGGTCCAAGTCCAATCTCTGTGATCTGTGCCTGGTTCTCCTGGTGACCAGCCCCATCTTGAGTCCTTCCAGTACCTTCCATTCCCTTAGTTCACAGCTCAGGTATGAACTAATAGGCTCATAATTGACATAGACACTGTCACTTAGAAAATTCCAGGGACATAGAGATTATCTCCCAGCAACAGGAACAAAGCCAGTGAAATTTTTTATTATACCATAATAGTTTTTATCAGAATTGACTGTTTTTTTGTTTATTTTTCTGCCAGTATTGGGGTTTGAACTCAGGGCCTGGGTACTGCCCTGAGCTTTTTCTGCTCAAAGATAGCTCTCCACCACTTGAGCCATAGTTCCACTTCCATAGTTCTACTTCTTGGTAGCTCATTGAAGATAAAGATTCTGATGGATTTTCCTATCTGAGCTTGCTTCAAACTACAATGCTCAGATCTCACCCTCCTGAGAAGCTAGGATTATAGGTGTGAGCCACCAACAGAGTTGATTGTTTTAAAATGTAATTTTAATCGTGGACAAACATGTGGAAATTCATATAAGGAAGCTGGAACTGAAATTTTGAGCATGGGCTCACATCACTTATTAAGCATGAAACTGAGAAAATTACTTAATTTCAGTATCTCAGTTTCCTCATCTGTAAGGTGATGGTAGTAACAGATGGTAGGGGAAGAATCTTCTTCAGTGCTATGAGGATCAATTATATTTTTGTATGTAAGGCACGCTTAGAGTTGGGACTATGCTAGTCTGCCGTTTGTAAATGAGTGTAGGGGACTGTTAACACTGGAGATCCCTGGCCACTTTGCCTCCCCTTCAGTAACACATTAGTGATCACAGGGACCAGGTGGAGTCACACATCATTTATGAGCCTTATTGCCCAGAGGAATTTATGGTATTGGTGACCCACTGATTTTTGCAGCGATAGAGCAGATAAGAAAAAATGATAAACCAAGGGCTGGTAACTCATGCCTGTAAACTTTAGCTATTCAGGTGGCTGAGAGCTGAAGATCATAGCTTGAAGCCATCTTGGACAGAAAAATCCATGAGACTCTTGTCTCCAGGAAACCATCAAAAAGCCAGAAGTGGAGCTGGGGCTCAAATGTTAAGAATGCCAGACTTGAGCAAAAACAAGCAAAGTGAGAGTATGAGTTTCTGAGTTTAAGCTCTAGTACAGGCACCAAAGGGAAGCAAATGATAAAACCTTGTTACATGTAGTTTCAAGTCAGAAGCTTCTCTATGCAAAATCATTTGCTTCTCCTGACATTCTTTGCTGAAGAATTTGCTTGGCAAATTCAATGAGATTATTTAGGGACCTCATGCTATAAGTTAAGTCAGTTCCCCTGGGTTAGGCTTATTTAGTGCTGGCACTGTTGCAATTTTGGTATGGATAATTGTTCATTATGACAGGGTATTGGTGGCTGCCCTGAGCCACAGTGAGATATGTAACAATATCTCTGGACTCTATTCTCTAGATGCTAGTAGCATAATTGCCCTTTTGTTATAGTTTGAAATGGCGGCATACATTGCTAAATATCTAGTGGGAGACAAAAGTGCTCTGGCTCAGTCTTCCCTTTCCTTTCCCTCAGTTTCCTTCTCTGTGTGGGTAGGAGCACCAGAAGAGGTCAGAACTGATGGGTACATTCAACTAAAACATCCCTGAGTATTGCAGGCAAGAGCAAAGTAAGAACACTGTCATTCCTACCCATCTCAGTCCACGTGGGATGTCATAATGACATGTGAGTCTCAAGTCACCAAAAGTTATTTCACTTGGTTCTAGAGGGTGGGAAGCCTATGATCAAGATGCAAGCAGATTTGAGTTTCTAGTGAGGTTGTCAAAGGCTGACTTCTTGCTGTAGCTGTCATGGACGAAGGGAAGAGCTCTATGGCTCGGCACAGATCCATCTTGAGGCTCTTAGGAGCTCCTCAATCTAATCACTTCCCAGAACCCCAACCTCCTAATGTTTTCACATTGGGTAATACACTGACAAGAGAGGAAGCAGGGGATGACATGCAAACATTCAGTCCCTAACACTAACCACCCCCTGCCTCCCAGGACATTATAACTTTTCCCAAGGCACTCTGCTGTGTCTGAGAAGTACCTCTGGATGGCATTGTAGGTGCTGTTAACTTAGGCCCTTGAGACTTTTCATCATTCAGGGACAAAAAGAAATCCATGGCCTGCTGGGCTTCACACTGTCATCTCCTTCTGAGGGATGCTGTATCCCTCCAGCACCCCAGGTTAGTACCCTGGAAGGATCCAAGGACACTTTGCAGGGAACAAAGAAGACACTGCTCCCATGACCCAGTGGCTTGTCAAGGCTTGTAGTAAGTTGTAGTGGGGAGAGTAGGAGAGCTTCAGGTCCAGTGTGACTAAAGGGGCTTCTAAGGCCAGCTCCAGACATGACAATGGTGAGCTCTTAACACATGCACTGAATCCAAGTCACAGTGGCTACATGATACTTTGCTGGACCATTGGTTTAAGACAATAGTCTTGGGGATGTGTGGTATTGATGGCAATGTAGCTTAGTTAGGAGTATTTCTATGTAATTTCAGGAGAAATGGTGTTTTCCAACCCTCGCTGTTTTTTTTGTATTATGAAGAAAATTCCCCATCTTGGCTACCATTTCCTTTGTGTAATGCTCTGCTCACAGAGAGTTTATTTCTCCCCGAGGACTCTTTCCCAGGTGGACCCCAGACCTGTGCCATGGCCTCAGATATTCCCGGCATGGAGACTGCCTTGGACTCCTTGGATTCAGTCTTCTCACTTGCAGTTGCCAGCAGATGATCTCAGAGGAAAAGCTGAATCCCAGAATCCTCCCACACAAGCCCTGCGAGGAAAGAGGCCGTCAGAAAAACACTCTTCTCTTTTTTTTGAAATAACTGCTTATAAAGCGTTTTCAAACCCTTCAGCCAAGAGACTGCTTGAATTTAGATCTCAAAACTGGGTATTACTCCATTAGGACACACACACAGTCCAGCATGCCAACATACATTCATTTTCAATCGTGCGTATAAATTCAAAGAGCTGTGGAGGCACGCAGACTGTTACTGGTACCAAAAAAAGAAGGAAAAGAGGAAATGAATCTTGGGGACAAAGTTTCATAGTAGGTATGCATGTATGTTGTCTTCATTAAAGGTATCATATTTCTAAGTGGCAAGTGCCCAGAAACTGAACAGTTGATATTAATAAAAAAACACACAACTTACATAAAGACAAGAGGAATGATTGCTATTATTGTCATCCTTCTCTTAATCCTTGCAGTCCTACCAAGTGTCACTTGTGCTGTCTTTAAAACTAGGAGGCCCTGATCCATGATTGGTTCTGTGGGAGAAAGCACATGAGGAAAGACACCTGCAGTGGAAGACAAACTGTCTCAGTCAGCCTGCTGTCACCGGGTGTTAGGCTGCCTCTGTTAAGCAGCTGTTACCAGATTGAGGGGCTTATCCAAACTTAATTCAAGTAATGATTTATTTGTGATTGGCATATTTGCCTTGTAACAAACTTTGGCACACTCTATTGTGAGGGTACATAATACTGTAAGTTAGGATTATTTCATCAACAAGAAGGTCTTTATAATTCATTTAAAAAGTTGTAATGTGCTCGAGCATCTTTGGTGTAGCTAATAATACAGCAATGTATAACTGGCCTGTAAAATTTCCAAATTACAATTTTACAATTGTAGGATTCTACTTTATGATTTCATAATTGTCCAAATGAAAGAGAATAGAAAGTTCCTTTAATAAAAAAACAATTGAATGACTTAGAAAAATAGCTTTTCTCAAAATATATTGCACACCCTCAATGAACCCAGATGTCTTAAAGATATGTCCTGGCCATTCCAGGAGACCATGCAGAGATAGTCGCAGACAGGAGAAAAAGGTTTATAAGGAGGTTTATTAGTGGGGCCATAGTTCCCATGGGAGAGGGAGCTACATGGTGTCTGCACTTTATCCAGGTGGCAGCTTCTATCTCTGGGGGTAAAGGGGAAGTAGGTAGGTAGTGAGTAGGAGTGGCTCATTAGGGATGGGTGGATCTGGGGGCTAGTGGGAGGAGCTGAGGACCTGAGGCTAAGGAAATGCTAACCATGTCCCCTTTTCAACTGAGGCAGGTTCTGGTATCTATTTTTCTCAACTACAATATAGCCATATAGCTCTCCAAATTAAGCTCACAAAGTACAGTAGCCCTCAAGTCACAAATTTTTTAACTCTTCATACCTAATGTCCTACAAATAGAATAAACATGTTTGCTGACCAGCTGGGCTAGACGAGCATCAACAGAACAGGAAGAGAATCAGTCCTCTCTTGAGAATGGGTTTCTTTTTACAGAGAGGCCCTT